>NC_057715.1:343480-388476 GCF_004010195.1 Chiloscyllium plagiosum | reverse complement strand
CTCTCCCCCTCCCCTGTCTCTCCCCCTCCCCTGTCTCTCCCCCTCCCTCGTGTTGCAGAAAACATTCGAAAAAATGTGCGTGCACGAACTCAAAATGCAGCGTTTTCCAAAGTTTTGAAAATGTAAACATGGTTTTGTTATTATCCTGAACACTGTACCGCACAATGTTTGAGTTTGAGGAAGGGAAAGTTTTCATCCCATTGTTTAACGGCTGAAGTTCTCTACCCTTTCCCTGAATTGTAAACCATCTCGATAAAACAAAATAATTTTCTTAAGGAAGGGTCTGCATGGGAATTCTGTTTCCGATCTTTCTCAAATCCCAAATTTTAGTTAAACCCTTGTAGACAGTAACCACTCTCGAAGCTAATGGCGGTTATTTGCGGGAACTACAGAGAGAGTGCGCATTACACAAAGTTGTTCTGCAGATATGTCCACCCGGCCCGGCTTTCCAGACCACACACAGGCAGATAGTGCTTTCTGTAATCGTTCTGTTGGGGCTGGGGAATACAACGCAATATATCCGGGAAAATCAATCACCATGAAGACTGCTCTCAATTGGTATCGTTTCATTCCACGATGCTATAATGCAGGTATGACAAATTGTTTCAGAAAGTGGATTTGATTTGCAGGGTATATTGGATGCGTGACGATGACATTTGGTGGATTTTAAAATTCTTGCTCCACGCTTCAAAGTTATATGAGTAACGGAGAGATCGACCAAGTTTTGCAAAAAGTGAAGAGAAAAAACAATTTTACACTCGCTATCTCTAGACGGCAATACACATGGAATGTACTCCATTAATAAATAATTATTTCTTATCTTTCTTTAAAATAGAACAAAATGATTGTGTGTTATAACCCCAAAACTTAGCCTGAGCAATAAAACGCAAAACGAAATACGCCAATACCGCTGTTTCTCTCGGGAAGAGGCAAACACTCATGGGTTCAGACCTTTGCAGGTTCATATTGTTTCATCAGATCGTTGGATGTAGCGGAACCATTTTAAAAAATATCTTAATGAATGCAGCTATGTTTTCCGTAAGGCTCATGCAATTATATGATCATGTCCAAACAATAATCCCATAAATCATAGCTGCTCCTTATGGTCACGATGAGATCAGTTACTAAGGCAAAGTTGTAACTAATGTTCAAAAGGTTGCTGTTTGGACGTTCAATCAGTTAAAAGGAGAGATCACATGGTATCATGATACATTACAGATGGGAACCAATTGATTATGACGGAGAAACTCACCAAAGTAACAACAACCAAAGAAATCACAGATATCAGAAAAAAAACTAAAGCAATGATTTGACTTCTCTACTTCCAACTTCATGATTTGTTTGTATTATCCCCCCCTTTATGCTTTGACTGAGACGAAGAGAAATTTCTTCACCCAGAGTGGTGAGCCTGTGGAATTCTCTGTGACAGCAAGAAGCTGAGGCCAAAACATTGAATGTTTTCAAGAAAGAGTGAGATATAGTTCTTAGAACGAAAGGGATCAAGGGGTATGAGAGAAAGTGAGAACATGGCACTGAGTTGGACGATCAGCTATGGTCATATTGAATGGTGAAGCAGGGTCAAAGGCAGAATGGACCATTCCTGCTCCTGTTTTCTATGGTTCCATATTTAATCATAATGGTCTTCTAGCTTTGCTAAGTTTTAACTCACAAATAAAGGAAAGGTAGCAAAATGATTGCAGTTGCTAAATCAGCAATAAAGGACACAAAAGCTTGGAAATTTGAAGGTTCTGTTTCTTAATCTTGTGCCAAATGGATGCTGAAGCCCCAAATAAATTAGGCAGGAAGCGTGCTGGACAATACTGGAGTCATGTCCTGCAGAATGCTTACCTTAACTATTTAAATCATACAATCAGAATATGGTAATGCCAATAAGGACACCATTGGACTCATTGTTCATGGACTGGTTCTTTTGAACAGCATGTTCAACTCATTGCTGTTCACAACATAGTTTTTTTTTCCACAAGCCCCTGCATCTCTTGTCCAAATCCCTCAATCTGTGTCCTCCCTACAACATCAGGCAGAACAGCTCTTGAGGAAGGGTCACCAGGCCTTGAGGAAGGGTCAACAGCTCCTGATGAAGGGCTTTTGCCCGAAACATCGATTTCGCTGCTCGTTGGATGCTGCCTGAATTGCTGTGCTCTTCCAGCACCACTGATCCAGAATCTGGTTTCCAGCATCGCAGTTATTGTTTTTACCACACAGATGCTGCCAGACCTACTGAGTACATCCCCAGGTTTTTCAGTCTTTCCATCTAATTCAGGGGCATATCAATGGAACTCAATTGAATCAGTTCTGAAGAGTCAAATTTGACTTCAATCATTAACTTTGCTCTTCTATCTTTATGGATGATGCCAGATCTGCTGAGATTTTCCAGCACTGTTTGTTCTCATTATAACAAGTCGCTTTTTCTGTGCTTTCTCACAGGATATGGGCAACATTGGCAAAGCTGGCCTTCATCTACCATCTCTAACAATTGAGTTGTTTGTTACACCATTTCAAAGGGCAGTTAAGAATCAACCATATTTTATGAGTTTGGACCAGATCCAGAAAGGAAATTAGATTTCCCCTGGAAGGAACTTATAACTAGAAGCCTTGAGGCTGAATGAAACAAAGGAGATCTATAACCAAGACAGGTGGAGGATGAAGGAAACCACAAAGGTTCCAACATAAAGCAAAAGGAAGCAAAGTCCATAAGAGGAAGCTCATCATGTACTTGTGGGGCTTGGGAGTATGAGAAGAAATTAATTTCTCTCTCAAGAAGAGGTCTTTTGAATGTTTGTCAGAAAAGTAGACATGACCTCTTAAGACAATATGGAAACTTGCTAAAAGTGCTAACATCTGGAAAGCTGTGTAAATATCTTAATGGTACTAAAACTCTAGGTATTTTCCCAGAAATTGTTAAACCATGAACCAGGGTGCTGTTGTGTTGGTTGAAAAGTAATTTAGGACTGTCTTGAGCTGACAGAGTGAACTTCTAGGAGTGTGCCTTGCTAATGCTAGTGTGTCTCAGTAAAACTCAAACGTGAAAACTGCTATTGGTTAGCATGACCGTATATGAATACAGAACCCTTTTCGTACGTGGAGCTATGTAGTTACACAGTGTCACGTTTGTGTAGGGAATGATACCTGTTCTTTTGATTGTATCTTTGTTGTATTGACTACTTAAAGTGAAATTTACCCTCTTATTTGAAGCATCATTTGTGTCCTAATCCATATTAATTTTCATTGATTCTGATTCATGTTAACGTAAAAGTTACAAAAAGTGAAATCCTGTTGGTGATATCCTCTTTGGATGGTCATTTTATAAATTTAGTTCCTTTGGCCTACAGATTCCCCCATGGGAATTGTACACAAGTTTCAGTGAACCTTTGAAATGACACCCTGTATACTCAAATCTAGGTCATTAAGTTATAACAAAAACAAGAGTGGTTCTAATTCCTGCACCTGGGGAATACCATTGTATACTTGCCCCAGTCTGAAAAATGACTCTCTGCTTTCTGTCTCTTAGCCAATTTTGTATTGATGCTGTCACTGTGCATTTAATCCCCTGAGCTTTACTTTTATTAACAAGTCTATTATGTGGTACTTAGTTAAACAGCTTTTGAAAAATAATATGCGCATGAACCATACTATTCAAATCAGTACTCCCTGTATCTTCATTAAAAAAAATCAACTTAATCATATGGTTTCCTTTAACAAATCCATGATGACTTTCAGTTATTAACACATAGATTTTATACTACCATTAATTTTGTCTCAAATTACTGTGTAAACTTTTTTCCCACCACTTATGTTAGACTCACTGGTCCAGTTGTCTTGTTTTCCATTTTTTACTACAAGGATAATATTTACAATTCTCCAGTTCTCTGAAACTGCACCCACAGTGCAGGCTGACAGAATGATTGTGTCCAGAATCTGCAATTCCACAGTAACTTTCCCTTGTATTTTAGGATGAATTCCATCCAGACCATTTGTATTTTCATTATTGAGACCGACAATAAAAATGCTGGCCAACCAGTGTTGTCCATGTCCCACAAGTGAATAAACACTCAACACTGGAGCCCGTTAAGGATGCGTCCTCAGTCCTCTATTGTACTTGTAAACCCAAGACTGTGTTGCCAAATTCTGAACAAACTCCATCTACAAGTTCACTGATGACACGACATTAGTAGGACAGATGTCTAACAATGATGAGTCAAAGTACAGAAGGAAGACAGAGGGCTTGGTGATGTGGTGCAATGAGAACAACCTCCCTCTCAATGTCAGCAAAACTAAAGAAATGATCATTGATTTCAGAAAGAAAGGAGAACATCTCCCCATTTACATCAATGGAACTGAGTTTGAGAGGGTGGAGAGTATCAAGTTCCTCACAGTGACAATAACTGACCAGCTGTCCTGAACTTGCCACGTAGATGCGACAGTCAGAAGGCACAACTTCTCTCCTTCCTTAGGCGGCTCAGGAAATTTGGAATGTCCATAAAGACTCTCACCAACTTCTGCAGATGCACCATTGAAAGCATACTGTCTGGGTCTATAGTGGCCTGGGTACGGCAACTGCTCTGCCCAGGGACATAAAAAACTACAGAAGGTGGTGTTCACAGCCCAGACCATCACGGAGGTGAAGCTTCCATCCATAGACTCCAATTACACGATTCGCTGATGCGGAAAGGCTGCCAATATCATCAAAGATCCATCACACTCCAGTAATGATCTCCTACAACCTCTTCAGTCAGGCAGAAGATACAGAAGCTTGAATACACGCAACAGCAGGTTCAGGAACAGCTCCTTCCCAGTCGTGGTTAGACTGATGAATGGATTGTCTGGCCTCATATAATGCTAACATGGATCTTGACTAGCACACACCCTGTTCAATGTAACTTGTATGCCTTTGTCTATGTCTTTTTGATCTGTACATCCTTGCTTACTATGAACTGCCTCTACTGTTTATAAACATATCTTTTCACTGTACTTCAGTACACATGACAAATAAATCAATCAGTCAAAACAAAAATGAAGATTGCCAGACTTCTAAGTAGCTCCTATGTCCCAGTTTTTATACTATCCAATATCAGATGATCATCCATCACTCCAAAATGGCCTCTGCGTGTGCAAATGACCACAAGCATGCACAGATGTGGTCCACAGAGTCAGCTGCCTGTTACAGGCAGCAGGAAGCCTCTACATATGTTTTCATGACACCACTACGTTACACGTGCTATGATGTTTGCACAAGTCCGTGTATGGATAGCCCACTGAGGATGCTGCACCTGTGCATGTGCCGTGATGCTGAGGAGGGACTGGATAGCAGGCTGCAGTGAGCTGGAGGATAGGACTGATAAAATGAAGTGTCTCCTCTCCAGCAATATTTACAGAGTCGCTCTCTGTCACCACATTACTTCCTGGGGTGGGGCCCATGATACAACTTTACATTATGTTTGAAAGTGAAATAGGGCTAAATGTGTATGAGGGAATTTCTGAAGGTACAAAACCCAAATGGCAGATTAGGAAAATACATTAAAAGACATAACAATGCATGGGCAATAGGTCTTTAAAGAACTTTAATATGGCCAACAATAGCTGTCAATGCTTTCGAGGTGCAAAAACCTAAAGGTTAGTCAAACATGACTAACAAATTGAGTTGAGAGTTGTATAAGATTAAAAGAAAAAGTGTATAAAATTACCAGAATTATTAATAACACTGAGGATTGTGAGGTTTTTAGAATTCAGAAAATGAAACCACTAAAGAAGGGGAGAATAGAATATGAATGTAATTCTGCAAATAACAGAAAAAGAAACTATAAAATCTTCCAAAGAAGGGTACAAAGAAACATTTAGTTCTTCCAGGCAGAGTCAGGAGAATCTATAATGGAGAATGGAAAGTGGCAGAGAAGCTAAATTATTACTTAGTCATTTTTTACTGAGGAAGATACCAGAAATTGGTCAGAACCAGAGATCCAAGTGTGTAGGGAGAGCAAGGAGCTGAAGGAAGAGAGTATTAATACATACACAAACACACATACAGCCGTTATCTACTTCCCCACCTCCTCAGCCACATTTCAGCCTTCAACCATGGAAGAGTACCTTTTCTCAATATTTGCCATGCTCACCCTACCAGATCATATCCTTATTGAATGTTTGTATTTGAATTCCTCTCACTCTCTCTCTCTCTGTCTCTCTCTTACTTTCCATAGACTGGGAGAAGTGGCCAAATATGAGGACATTTAAGAGGGAGAGGGCCAGTTGCCAAATATTAAATTTATGGGGCATTAGTAAGACACAAAGGTAGAATGGTAATAATTCTACATCATCAGAATAAATGAAATTTCTAAACGGGCCTTACTCAAAACAAAAATAAATCAATAAAAAGAGATGATGGTACAACATGTTCAGAGAAGCGATGGATGTTAAAAATATCTGTTAGGTTTTGAATGTGCTTTGCATAGAATGTAGTGATGCCTTTGACCATCTGAGGTACCAATGGGTTGAAGGAGCAGAAGCAGAGGTGTGGAGACCTACTCTGCAGAGACACTGGGATGGGGAAGATTGGTTTTATTAGCCCAACTTCCACCTCACCGAGTCTTGGATGACATGGTACATTCAGTAGGAACTGTTTCCTCAGAACCTCAGTAGCACCATGTTTGAGACTGGCTGCTGCTTTCCATCACTTCAAAGTGATATCAGGTACCTTCTGGCACGTGTGCACTTTGCAGCACCTAGAAGTGGTATTTACAACATTCACACCATCCAATATTGCGGCTGTCTCCTCCTTGACTACTGTCCTGGCAGTTCTCTTTCTCTAATTAAGACAGATGCAAAATATTAATTTAGCATCACAACAATGCTTTTGGTTGGAACAATCAAATATTCTTTTTGGTTTTTAGTCACTCTCATTTTTCCTTTGTCTACCCTTTTACTGTTGATGTGTTAACAAAAGATTTTGGGTTTCCTTTTAAGTTGTCCACTATTAATATACTGTATTCTCTTTCAGTCCCTCATATCCCTTTTATTTAGATCACATCTGGACTTTCTGTATTCAGCTTGGTTTCCTTCTACGTGATGAATGTTTTCTGGAATTATAATGAATAGTGCATTCAACTTGAAATGTTGCAGTTCTTGGGGGATGATTTTCTCATTTTGATATGTCCCAATACAGTACCTGACTCCCCCATGATAAACACACCAGCCATTCTGACCAATGATAAGGAAGGCTCCTTCACCACTGACACTCAAATCGTGTTTAAATCTCTTCTTTACAGAGAACAGCCTCAGTTTCTCTAACCTATCCAGGTGACAAAAGAAGGTCTTATTCATGAAGCCATTCTTGGGAATCTTTCTAGTGCCCTGCCTAAAGCCTTCCTATTCTTCCTGAACTGCGATGCCCAGGATTTGCCCCAATACTCCAATTGAGGCCAAACCAGTGTTTTATGATAACCACGCTTATCTTAAAGCTTAGAACAGCATCTTATTTAACACATGCAACCTTGAGGACTCAATATCAAGAACAACAATTTTAGAGCCAAACATCTTCTTCCATGTCCTTTACCCACACCCACACCCCAGGCTCTTTCATCACATGGGCTGTTTTGTGAGAAGTAGTGAAGAATTGTTTTGGATGTACAAGAATGAAAAGAAGCAAAAGGAGAGTATTGTGAAGAGAGAATGTTATTGGTGAAGATGAATCATTCTGAGGTTGTTGAATTTCTTGCTTGACTGCAGCCATATCCCTGGAGCTAAGCAGTGTGTACTGATCTCCTGAGGAAGGTTGATGTTAGAGCCTTTTCTGTAAACTGGTGGTGGAAGAGGATTTCCCAAGGACCTCCAATGAAGATCGTGCCATGATCTGTTGGGTTTCTCCAGCACTTGCTGTTATTATTATAAAATAACTTTTGTTTCCAACATTAGTTGCAATCAAATGGTTCTTGTTATTTGGCAACCGGAATGCGTCTAATGTTTAAGAGGCGTTGACTGTTTAAGTGTGGTCAGAGGTGTTTGGTATCTGCTTTCCCAAATAAGCAGCAGCCACTAAATAGATCAAGAATTGTTGGCTGGATGCCTGAGCTATTATAATTAGCTGCACAAATATTATTGCTGAGTGGGGCAATACTACATGTATGTGCAGTGCCTGCCCACTTCTTAATGCGATCAAATTTCAAGGTCAAAAATTCTAATCTCTGATATATCATTGTTCTATCCTCTCATGAGATTACTATGATATATGTATGATGTAATCTCAATCAAGGTTTATAACTATATTACGTTACATTTATTTTTCAGGAAAATGGAAATGTTTGTAATTGTTAAACATGTTTAGTTTGTGAGGGAAGTGATGGATGTTTTGGTTTATTTTCCAGGTAAACAGTGAAGAATGATTAGCTAAATCTTTTTTGATTTATTATTGTCACGTACCTAGTACAGTGAAAAGTTTTGTTTGGCGTGTAGTACAAGTAGCTCATACCATACAAAGTGCATTATGGTAACAGAATTAGGAATACAATGTTACAGTGCACTGTTTCTGTTCATTTTCTATATTATTTTGTAGAGAGCTAAACAAACACACATTAGTGTTGTGGATAAATTGCATATTACATTGACTTTTACTTTGGTATATTTTGCTATTTGTGTTTTCTTTCTTCAGCCTGGCTTTTTAAGGTTGGCTGTTATTTTCTGGTCTCTTTTTTTCCTTCCATTGTCTTTATCTTTCTCACTTCTGATGTCCTCAATGAATTTTCACTTGAATCACTTATTCACAGTGCCAGTAAATTACACTTGATTACATCTTTTTGGACATGTCCAATGTCATCTTTTTTAACCTATGGGCTTTAATTGATGTGGAGAATGCTCAAAATTGCTCAGATATACCCTGACCACAAAATGCAGGGCAATCCAGTTAACTAGTTCCTGCTCTATCAGTTTAGTTTTGCTCATTAATAAAGCAATGGTAGATGTCATCAGCAGTGCTATCAAACAGCACTTATGCATCAATAAACTTGTTAACCATTGCGTGGTTTGGATTCCGTCACTGCCACCTGACTCCAGAATTGATTACAGCTTTGGTCTAAATACAGACAAAAGAGCTGAATTTGAGGGTAGGTGAATTTGACTGCCCTCAACATCAAAACAACACTTGGTTGACTGGCATCAAAGATCACTAGCACAATTAGCTCACATTTTCTTGCAGAGAGTGTGCTTATATGGAATGAGCTTTCAGAGTAAGTGGTAAAGGTGGGTACCATTATAACAACTAAAAGGCATCTGGACGGGTACATGAATAGGAAGGGTTTAGAGGGATACGGGTCAAATGCTGGCAAATGGGACTAGATCAATTTAGGATATCTGGTCGGCATGGATGAGTTGACCAAAAGGTCTGTTCCATCCTGTATAACTCTATGACTCTATGACACGGGAAATCGGGGGTAATAGCTACACTTAGCACAATGGAAGATGATTGTAGTTGTTGCAGGCTAATCATCTCAGTCACTGAAGGAACCCCTTAGGACTTCTTTGTCTTTTTGAAGATCTCATCAGTTAGCAAATTCAACAGACAACAAACAACACACATGAGGTCCTGCATCAATAACAAAGATGAAAGTTAGGGAAAGAGGGAGGGGTTACAATAAAATAGAATGGGAGCGGAGGAAATAATGAAGCCCCACAGGATAGTAACCACAACCCAACCATCTTCAGCTGCTTCGTCAATGATCCTCCATCCGTCATAAAGTCAAAAGTGTGGGGGGTGGTGATGTTCACTGATGACCTGGACATTGAAGCAGTCCATGTTTCAAAACTCACAGACCTGGCCAGGCTTGGGTTGGTAACTGGCAAGTACCATCCATGTCACACAATGCTAGTCAATGACCATTTCCAACAAGAGAGAAATTAGCCATTTGGTAATGTTCCCCACCAACAAGAACCTGGCGTATATAAATGGACGAGAAGCTTAAATACTGTATAGAAATACTGTGGCTCCAAGAGCAAGTCAAAGGCTAGCAATTCTGAACTAGCTAACTATATTCAGATTCCAATCTGCACAATACCAATTAGGAGTATGATAAAATACTCTCCATTTGCCAAAATGAATGCAGCTCCAACAACACTTAAGAAGTTTAACAACATGAGGACAAACAAATCCACTTGTACAGTATCCTGTTTACCATCACTACATCTACTACTTGTGCACTTTGGCTGCAGTGTGTACGATGTATAACATGCACTGTAAAAACTCACCCAGCTTCCTTTGACATTGTCAACAAAACCAGCCATTTCTGACACCTAGAAAGATAAAGATCATTAATTCATATTAATATTACCACCTGTAAATTCCCATCTAACTACTACACCATCCTGATATAACTATAATTCTTTCTCTATCATTGGTCAAAATGCTGGACCTTCCTTCCTAACAGGACTCTGGCATACCCACAGCAGGTGAATACTGTTAGGGTTCAAGAAGGCCCAACTGTTATGACCTATGCAAGGGGCTTAAGGACAGACAATAAATTCTGGTCTTTCCAGCAATATTCACATTCTATATAATAATACGTGCAATTCAGCCGATAACTGCACTCCAACAGTAGTTCAAGTGCATTGATAAATTTTGAGAATTCCTGTAATAAACTTCATCACGAAGGTTGGCTGTAATCGGCACACTATAACAGTCCAGAGATGATTGCAGAAGAGTCGGATTGTCAAGGAGATTCATGTTCTGATGAGGAACAAATAAGTGAAAGAAGAAACAGAGAAAAGCCGTCATGCTGTCCTGCACATGTTCATCCTGCAAAGGCGGTTTCTGGTGTTAGTTCCACAGTAATACTGCCTGGAGGAGAGCAGATAGC
This sequence comes from Chiloscyllium plagiosum, assembly GCF_004010195.1. NCBI lineage: Eukaryota > Metazoa > Chordata > Chondrichthyes > Orectolobiformes > Hemiscylliidae > Chiloscyllium > Chiloscyllium plagiosum. The sequence continues at coordinate 377,623 of NC_057715.1, read as the reverse complement.
AAACCATGATTGACATGTTGGAAAGACCATGTCCATGTGGTCCACCAGTTTATCCAAAGTGAAGCAGCAATTAGAAGGCCGTGTCTGGATGGAAGCCAGCTGTTACAGTTATAAAGGCCTGTGATGCTGAACATTTACTGCAGCAGTCTGTACTATCTCTAACAGTTCCTGGAGATCACCAGGTGCACTACAGGACATTGCAAAGTGGAAATGCCATTTAACAAAACTCTGCTCAAACTGGAAGAGAATTCCTTTGTATTTCCAGGTATTGCAGACCTTCTTATACACTGAAAAATAAAAGCAAATTTAAAAAAACTATTCCTGGCTAAGATAATCAAAGTTTTTAAAATTCAGTCAGTCATGACTGCAAAGTCTTTGCTTTTATTTCCTCCTATGACTGAGAACTCTCACTGCCAATCACGACCTAAAATCTCTGTATGCCAACCTAACAATTTCAGAAATTGAATGATTCATCAAATCATTCCGAGTCTTCTCTCTTCCTAACAGACACTGAAGCAGGTCTCAGACTAAGTCACTACCTTGGAAATGTGAAAGGGAGCTGTGTTACAAGAACTTTCTAACCAACCTGCCCACCAATGTTATTACACACCTCTGGAGCAGATAGGACCTGAACTTGAGGCTGGATTACAGGCTGAGGGCAGGTCCCTCATATCGCAACAATAATTACTGGGGTGAGTTTACCTCTGCTCAGACAGCTTGCCATGGTTGAATGGCTTTGACCCAGCCCTGTGATTGTTGTCAGGCGACATTTCCACACCTCTCCAGGAAGAACTCCTGCCTCTATTCAAGCTGGCTGCCGCCAATGACTCAGTGCCTTCAGGAACATTGCACCGCACCAAGGATACATTCAACAATGGACCAGATTTCCAGGTAAGTCTGGGATTACCTCTGGGGCAGGCTGGCAGGCCACAGTGAGGGAATGGCACGGGCATTTAGCCAGGATCAGGTGATGTACATGGGAAGAGGAAACAGAGAGGGGTGGGATCTAGAGGAAGAAGGCCACCTCATCCTTCACTGGCCAGCATCCTACAGGGTCAGACTTGTTGCACTGCATGTTGGGAGAAGGCCTCAGCTGTCACCAGTAACTCGGAGCAGTGGGATGATGAAGCCCTTAAGTAGACATTAACTTATCCACAAGTACACTGATCAATATGTACAAATCACTGGAATTAATAAAATGAAGCTGTTAAACTGACAATTATAGCCAGGGAACCATTCAGTAATGAGGAGAAAGTGAGGTCTGCAGATGCTGGAGATCAGAGCTGAAAATGTGTTGCTGGAAAAGCGCAGCAGGTCAGGCAGCATCCAGGGAACAGGAGAATCGACGTTTCGGGCATAAGCCTGAAGAAGGGCTTATGCCCGAAACGTCGATTCTCCTGTTCCCTGGATGCTGCCTGACCTGCTGCGCTTTTCCAGCAACACATTTTCAGCACCATTCAGTAATGACTTATTTTACACCAGTCAATTTAGCTACTGTGAATACAGCAGTAGTGTGGAGCAACAGAAAATGTAACTGTTGACCATATGTGCATTCTCTCAGTGAGGTAACACAGCATTGTCTCCATCATTGCTCTCAGTAAAACATCTACTTGGCAGAGCATCTGCCTCCCCAGTTTATATTTCTTTCCTTTACATTTTAAGGCTCATTTCATGCTCTCTTGATCTTTCCTGATCAGCAACCAGTGAGACCACACAGAATCTGAGCTGTGGGAGCAGACTGAAGGTTTCAGCTTCAAGCAGTGTCACGTAACAAACCTTGGATAAAATACATAGATATCTGGGTCTAGGCGATACTACGTAAGCTTGATCAAAAACAGATAATTTTCAGTTTGAAAATCTGTAATTCTGCATTTATTTCCTTAGTATTACAATTATGTGTATATAAATATTCACAGTTCACAAGGATATAAAGTGTTGTCAGTAAGACCCATAAATATACTTAGAACTAAAGCATATATGCACTCTTATTAGTTAATTGTCCAGTAAAAAATGTCATGTGTTATTAATGTAGTTTTCTAAAGATTGTTATGCATTAAATTGTTTTTTCTGATTCAAGGTAAAATAAAGCATGTGACGTCCTATCATTCCTGCCTGATGATAAGCTGATTTGATCTGGTCCCCAATGAGGACAAGAAGCAAGGTCAAGTCCAATTAATGTCAAATGCCAGACTTTAACACCCGAATGAAGGGAGAAGCAGTAGACCTTATTTTATACAGTCTTACAGACTTCAGTCAGACTCAGAGACCTGTACAGGAAAGTGAGAGATGCTACTTATTGGAGACACAGAATATTGGTCCGATAGAATCCCCATCAGAAGTGATGTCATTAACATCTCTTGCAGAGACGTATAGACTGTAAGGTTTCTAGTTGGTGCCTTACTGTGAGAAATCCATTCGAGTGTTGTCAGAAGGATTGAACACAGGGATTTTTAAAAGGACTACGGAAGACTTTGCCTGGTGTAACAGGGAAAAGAGAACCTATTGAAATGTTTAGAGGAAAACAGGATTTTAAAAGTGCTATGGATTTACTCAGTTGTGCTGAGAGTGCAGCATGATGTATAAATGTAATATGGAGTTACTAATTGTGTGAAGAAACTAATAAGGAATATGGTGGCTCAGTGGTTAGCACTGCTGCCTCACGGTCTCAAGTTCGATTCCAACCTCGGGCGACTGTTTGTGTGGAGTTTGCACATTCTCCCTGTGTCTGCATGGGTTTCCTCCAGGTGTTCCGGTTTCCTCCCACAATCCAAAGATATGCAGGTTAGGTGAATTGGCCATGCTAAACTGCCCAGAGTGTAGGATGCATTAGTTAAAGGGAAAAGGAGTTTGGGTCGGTTATGTTGGGCCGAAGGGCTTGTTTCCACACTGTAGGGAATCTAATCTAATATGTTCTAAAGATTGGTGAATGTGTTGATTTTAGCTTGTTTCTTAAAGTACGTTTTCTTTAAACTTAAAAGAATCACACAACAAGATTTCAAGTTGGTTATTGGGAATTCAAATGCTACATTATTCTACAAGGATCTGAACAACTACTTTACTGAAATCATTAACTCCTTTACTTGGTTAGAAGGATGTGGAAAATTTCTTTCAGTTAAACATTGGCAAGATCAAAACCATGGTTATCAGCCCCTATGACAGAGTTGTTGCAGATTGCATCTGCTTTCCTCACTGACTGAAGAGACCAGGAATGTTCAAGTACAAAATATTAAACCTATGGTCCAAACCTCAACATTTCTACTCTCCTGAATCTGAAACCTCTTGCTCAAAAACAGGTTGCAGTCCATTACGGCTTTAAGTATCTTGATCTAATAATTCTTGCTTATAGATGGATCTAGAATGTGAATAATTTAGTATATTCAATTGCATGAAGTATCATCATTGATGTCTTAATTCATATCTATGCATGCATACATTCCAGCACAGGGTAATGGACTGTACAAGGAACAAATAAACCTATTACATTCCTGATGAAGGGCTTATGCCTGCAATGTCAACTCTCCTGCTCCTCGAAATCTGCCTGACCTGCTGTGATTTTCCAGTGCCACACATTTTGACTCTTTACTTCTCACTTGTTTTGCAATAAAGGTAAGATTACAATAGTCCTATCAGGCCACAGGGCTGCTCTCTCATTAGAGGGAGATGACCAGTGACAGATTAACACACCACAGGCAAGGGGAAAGGTTGAGAAGATGAGACCCACATGGTGACCTCAGCCAGTACAGGAATTGAATCCTCACTGTTGGTGTCACTCTGCATCATAGACCAGCTGTGCAGTTAACTAACCCCACTTTCCACACACTCACTGCTGCACCAATTAAAACCATTTGATCTTTGTGTTCTGTATGACTCAGTGGCAAACAAACTAATGTGCACTTTATAATTGGGCTGTTGATGATATTTGGTTGGGCCTTTTACTAAAAGAATCCAAAAAATAATTGCAGGAAATTATTTATCAGGCTTGGTGTCTGACATGGCCCCCTTGTTGAATTTGCGATTCAGGGTTTGAATACACGGCTCAAAGCTGAGTGAGTGCTGCATTGCTGAAAATGCTGACTGACGGATGATATATTAAATTCAGGCCTGATCTGGTCAGTTGGCAAGTCATATGGCACTATATGACGAAGAGCATGGTTATTATCACTGTTATTTAGTAAGTTTGCAGATGACACCAAAATTAGAAGCTTGGTGGACAGCGAAGAAGGTTACCTCAGATTACAACAGGACCTTGATCAGATGGGCCAATAGGCTGAGGAGTGGCAATGGAGTTTAATTCAGATAAATGCTGCATTTTGGGAAAGCAAATCAGAGCAGGACTTATACCCTTGATGGTAAGGACCTGAGGAGTGTTGCTGAACAAAGAGACCTTGGATTGCAGGGTCATAGCTCCTTGAAAGTAGAGACGCAGGTAGGTAGGATAGTGAAGAAAGTGTTTGGTATGCTTTCCTTTATTGGTCAGAGCATTAAGTATAGGAGTTGAAAGGTCATGTTGCGGCTGTACAGGACATTGGTTTGGCCGCTTTTGGAATATTGTGTGCAATTCTGATCTCCTTCCTATTGGAAGGATGTTGTGAAACTTGAAAGAGTTCAGAAAAGATTTAAGAGGATGTTGCCAGGGTTGAAGGATTTGAGCGATAGGGAGAATTGAATAAGCTAGGCTGTTTTCCCTGGAGGTTCAGAGGCTGAGGGGTGATTTTATAAAGGTTTATCAAATCATGAAGGGCATGGAGAGGGTAAATAGACAAGGTCTTTTCCCTGGGTGGGTGAATCCAGAACTAGAGGGAACATAGAACCATAGGGTGAGAGGGCAAGATATAAAAGGGACCTAAGGGGCAATGTTTTCACGTGGAGGGTGCTGTGTGCGTGAAATGAGCTGCTAGAGAAAGTGGAGGCTGCTACAATTACAGCATTTAAAAGGCATCTGGATGGGTATATGAATAGAAAGGGTTTAGAGGGATATGGCAAAAGTGAGGACTGCAGATGCTGGAGATCAGAGTCGAGAGTGTGATGCTGGAAACGCACAGCAGGTCAGGTAGCATCCCAGGAGCAGGAGAGTCGATGTTTTGGGCAAAAGCTGTTCATCAGGAATGAGACTGTGAGCTGCCGGGGTGGTGAGATAAATGGGAGGGGGTTGGGGCTGGGAGGAAGGTAGCTGAGAGTGCAATAGGTGGATGAAAGTGGGGATAAAGATGATCGGGTTGGAGGGTCCCGAGGCAGAAGATCAGGTGTTCTTCTTCCAGGCGTCAGGTGGTGAGGGAGCAGCGATGGACGAGGCTCAGGACCTGTATGTCCTCGACGGAGTGGGAGGGGGAGTTGAAGTGTTCAGCCACGGGGCGATGGGATTGGTTGGTGCAGTTGTCCCAGAGATGTTCTCTGAAGCACTCTGCGAGAAGGCATCCTGTCTCCCCAACGTAGAGGGGCACACATCGTGATTAACGGATATGGGAACTGACGTGTGGAAGTGCAGGTGAAACTTTGATGGATGTAGAAGGCTCCTTTGGGGCCTTGGGCAGAGGTGAGGGGGGAGGTGTGGATGCAATTTCTGTGGTGGTAGGGAAAGGTGCCAGGAGGGGACGGTGGGTTGGTGGGGGAGGTGGACCTTACGAGGGTGTTGCGGAGGGAACGATCTTTACAGGAGGGAAGTATAACTCTGGTGGTGTGGTCCATTTGGAGGTGGTGGAAATGGTGAAGAATGATGCAATGTATTGGAGAGATATGGACCAGATATTGGCAAATGGGACTAGATTAGGTTAGGATATCTGGTTGGCATGGACGTGCTGTTTCCGTGCTATACATCTCTAAGACTGTATTTTAGCTAATCTTTAAAAGATCAATATAAATGCAGCTCAGTTTGTTTGGAATATCCTAGACAAGAATGCATAAAATGAAATATCCCTTCTTACATAGAATTAAATAGGACAGATAGATATTTTGGAATATGATTACCTTCTAAAGAAATTTATTGCCTGATGAAGAAAACAACCACTACGTTAACTTGGAGCAATGATGCAAAATTAGTTAGCTTAGTTGGCTGGACAGCTGGTTTGCCATGCAGACTGATACCACCAGCATCAGGTCAATTCCCACAGCTAGTTGAGGTGACCATGAATGGACTCTCTTTCTCAACCTTTCCCTTTGCCTGATGCATGGTGACCCTCAGATTACGCCACCACCAATCATCTCTCTCTCTAATGAGAGAGTAGTCTCATGGTCCAGTAGAACTGTGGTGACTTTATATATCTTATGGTTAAGTCTATGTAGGGTGAATCCTAACAATTTTGTTCATTGCTGCTCTGCATTGGTTGAACATAATTAATTTGCGTTAAGTTTTCTAAGACTTAGATGTCTTTTAAAACTTCACCTTTAGCCTTGTCAACATCAGTCACACAACGTACAGTTCATCTCCTTTTCATTTTGTGTGTGGCACTTCACATTAGTTGGTATTAAATTCAATCGCCAACTATTTATTCTTTCATATTTTGTCAAACTCATTCTCTATTTTGGAGAAAGTGAGGACTGCAGATACTGGAGATCAGAGTCGAGAGTGTGTTGCTGGGAAAGTGCAGCAGGTCAGGCAGCATCCAAGGAACAGAAGAATCAACGTTTCAGGCATAAGCCCTTGATTAGGAATATATAAAACACTGTAGCATAACTCTCCTAATGAAATCTCATTGCCCAGCCCTATTCAAAATTTCTTATTAACTCTCAGGGTTCATTTACCTGAAATCCCTATAGGTTGGAATTAATATAATGTCTTTTCATGACAAATTTTATGAATATTATTTTGGGTTGTCACTTTCAAGGAAGCTATTCAAGCAGGGTCTTCCATTTCTGAATCTACAATGACTGCTGTAAACAAGGTTATTGATGACCCTCACATTTCCTCTGGATAATCAAATCTATGGTGTGTGATCCTAACAAATTTAATGCACAGTATGCCTTGAGAGACTTAGGAGTGAGTTAATTGACAACTACTGTAGTGACGGATATAGTAAATGGCAGAACCCTTCACAGCATTGATGTACAGTGGGATCTCTGGGTGCAAGTTCATTACTCCCAGCAAGTGGCAACACAAGTGCATAAAGTGGTAAAGAAGGTTTACATTCTATGTTCCTTTCAACAGAATTGCTGCAGTATCAGGCTATTTTATTAAGCTAATCATAATTACTTGAGAAAGAAGCTATGATTTTTCTATGGTAAGATGTGAGGTCAAGCTGATATGAACAAGATCACAGTGTCTGACTGACCTGCACCTAGCTCCAATACAGAAACTGACTTTAAGAGTTCTGCTAACAAACCTTCAGCTTCAGTAACCTATTCAGAGATACTGTTATAGCATCCTCAAGGCCAAGGAAATGAGATATCAACAATTGACAAAAGTTAATGTGTTCTGAGATTTGTACAGTTTGGTTGGGGTGATGCTGCTAAGTTATTGGATATACAGAGGAACCTCAATTATCCAGCATTTGATTATCTGAATTTCGGATTATCTGGCAAGATCAACTATGTTATCCAGCATTTGATGAACTGAACAAAATACTCCCCGCCTGTGTCCTACAGATAACTGAGGTTCCCCTGTAAACATACTCTTGGATTGTTGATGCTGTTAGTCAGCATAGACATGATGGGCTGAAGGACCTGTTCCTGTTCTGTCTGAGACTATGACTGAATGCTGTAGTGAGTGATCGGTTATACAGTAAGAACCTACACTAATGCCTGCTGAACTGATCACTCCCTGACATTAGTGTGCTCCTGCTTAATTGTAACAATTGTCGATTGAAATAGAGAAACTGTTAACCTTAAAGCTTTGGTCCAAGTTGTCTTTTCAACAACAAATCCAGGCTGTAAGTACTAATAAACTGAGGTATCCAAACAGGAAACTGTCTCTAACAAAGAATGGTAAAGGTAATGAGTGAGTTGGTCTCAAACTATGTGCCAGGGAAGTGATTCACAAAGAAAATGTACAGTATATGAGTCACATAGATGGAAATGACATTCTCTAAGACCAAACATTGGGCACAGTGTCCATGTGTTAGCCAGCAATGATGAAGGTGCATGGCAAACTAGAAGCAGGCTAAAATACTGAACAAACATTAAATTACAAAGGCAGAATTAGCAAACAGCATAAAAGGCCAGCGATAGAGAAACAACGTTTGTAGAAACTGGAAGAAGAAAGGGAAAGCAGGAGAATCTTGAATTTGAAAATGGTTTAACCAAGGACAGTTTCTTGAGAACTAGTGAATAAAGATTAAGGATCAGTGAATTGTTAGACAGTGTCCAAGCAGGAATATCAAGCTGAGTGGTTACAGGAAATCAGTAGGATGTGAAGGTCACATATAAGGTCACTGAAAAACATATTCTAGAGAAACAGTATCACATCAACTGTAAAACATTCAAGGGAATGCATCAAAAATTATAGATCCATTAAGGTTTATTATGGTCATGACTCCCTCTATCGGCAGCTACAAGGATGGGAAAGAAAATGATTGAGATTGGAAATCGGGGTCACTCCACTGCAATAGGATTGACCACTGCCCATGAACCTGATACATTGGAAATGATACATGCCACCTAGTGATGCTGGTGCTTGGGCCATGTTCAATTGAGTATTGGAAGAACCATGCAATACAGAGAGGTAAGGAAAATCGTATGTGATTAAATAAGGTTGGAACAGGAAGAAAAATCCCAAAGGCAATTTCTTAGATACTCTGAAAGGCCACAACAAGGAAGTTGTACTTTTGACTTTTCACCTAGAGTCCGGGTTATTGGGAGGGATGGAATTATGAGTACAAGGATATTCAAGTCTCCCTGTTCTGCAGCATTCTGAGGTGTCTCACCATTTAAATAATCTTCTGTTTTTGTAGTTTTCCTGACAAACTAGACAAGGTCAGATTTTCCAATATTATACACCATCTGTCAGACCTTTGCTCACTCACTTTACCTATCTATTTCTCTTATATCTTCCTTACACATTGCTTTCCTACCTATGTTTATATCATCAGCAAATGTAGTACAACACGGTTGGTTTCATTATCTCAGGCATTAATGTAGATTGTAAACAGTTGCAAGTTCCAGTGCTGAACCCTGCAACACTCTACTAATTATGACTTGCCAAACTGAAAATCAACCATTTCTCCTGACTGTTTCTTGTTATTCTTGTGTCCATGCGAATATATCACCCTCAACACCATATGTCCTTAACATCTATTGCAATTTTTTATTTGGCACCTTGTTGGATGTCTTTGGAAAGCCAAACACAACATGCAGAGGAACCTCGATTAACTGGCATTCGATTATCCGAACTTTGGATTGTCCGAACAAGATCGCAAGGTCCTGATGCTTGGCTAAACTGTGTTATCTAGCATTCGATTATCCAAACATTCGTGTCGTTTGGATAATTGAGGTTCCTCTGTATTCTAATAAATCTGTCATACGCAATTTCCTTTCCACCAAAACCATGTTCACTTTGCCTGATAATATTGCTATCCTCAAATATATTATGAACATTCAATGTATACATTTAAAATTTGGACACAGACTATTAAAATACTTTTACCACTGAAAATCATATCACCTTTGACATTTTCAGCTCCATAGGGTAATGCATATCAAGTAATTACCTAATTAAATATGGAATGTCCCTCTGTCCTTGATCTCTTCTTCAGATTAATGATGAATCTGAGAGGATCAAACTACAAGACAGGATTATTGGAATTACCCCGCATGATCTTTCATTTGAGAAAATGACTGTGAACTTGTTGAATTCACATGATGAAGAAAACATTTTGTTAAAATGCCTTACTGTCAAGTCATCCAAACAATCAACATGAATGAGCAAATTTGGAAGTAGGAGCTTCCTAGAGGGACTCTGACCAACCCATTCCACCTTCAAAAGCTGACCTCCTGGAAATGGAATTGTAAGAAAACCTCACACCTCACCGACAATCTTTTGCCTTTCAGGAATTTTGCTTCAACTTTAAATCATCATCACCATCAGATAAGCTGCAGAGCTACTGCAGCAGAAGCAAATATAAGTTACAACCATTTGATTTAACCATAATCTGGTTCTAACCTGGCATGAAGGTAGGGTAGGGAGGTTTAATGGGGTAGTGCAAATGTTGTGGGATCAGTAATTACAGTGTCCCTGGGGATAGAAGTTCAGATCCTACTGTGGCAGATCGTAAAATTTGTAATGTATAAAAATATTGGAATTAAAAACTAGTCCAATGGTCACCATAGAGTTTTACAGCAGGATTGTGGTGAAAATCCTCCAGACAAGGTAATCTGCCATCCTTTTACAGTCTAGCTTATATGTGACTCCAGGCCCAAAGCAATCTGGTTGACTCTTGATGACCATTGGAAATGACCTACCAAAACATTTAATTCAGAGGCTGCCACGAAGAGATACCCACATCCAGTAAGAGGGTGAGATGTTGCATTTAAAGATCTAAGACAAGAGTATATGATAATAACAAACCATATGTTAAGATTCACAAAAAGTTTGCTGTTGAAATTATTTAGTTAGGACAGTTTTAAGTGTAAGAAAACAGACACCACTCAAAACAAATATTTTAATGTGAAAATGGAAACAAAATACTTTTCAAAACTCTGCCATTTCCTCATTTTTCACTAAAGTATGTCATCCATTAAAGTCATGGTTGTGTCCTGAATGTTGTGACTTTATGTGAAGTGACTTTAAGTAAATTACATTTCTCATAGAAATCAATGCGAAATCTAGAGTTGGGTTCCTTGGGTCACTTCTGAAATACTGTGTACAATTCTGGTTATCCTGCTATAGGAAGGATACTATTAAATTGGAGAGGGCACAGAAAGGACTTACGTGGATATTACTGGGACTGGAGGGTCTGAGTTATAAGGAGAGGCTGGATTGGCTGGGACTTTTTTCCCTGGAGCATAGGAGGTTGATGGGTGACCATGTAGATATTTATAAAATTATGAGGGGCATAGATAAGGAAAATACCTATCAAAACTGGAGGGCATCATTTTAAGATGAGAGGGGAAAGACTTAAAAGGGGCAACTTTTTCACACAGAAGGTGGTGCATATGTAGAATGAACTGCCAGAGGAAGTGATAGATGTAGATACAGTTGCAACATTTAAAAGAAATTTGGACAGGTACATACATAGGAAAGGGTTAGAGGGATGTGAGGAGAAAGTGAGGACTGCAGATGCTGGAGATCAGAGCTGAAAATGTGTTGCTGGAAAAGTGCAGCAGGTCAGGCAGCTACCAAGAATCAGGAGAATCGACGTTTCGGGCATGAGCCCTTCTTCAGGAAGTGAGTCAAACACAGGCAATGAGATGACTTCAGTTTGGGAATCCTGATTAGTATGTACAAGTTGGACTGAAGGGTCTGTTTACATGCTGTATAGCTTTTTTTGCTTGAGAAAAACACTGTACATGTTGAAATAGTATGAAAGCTATACAGACGTGTAATACCTAATAAAATAAATCATTAAACATGAAGAAATACTGAACATACGGACACTTCAAGACCTTTCTCATCAGAAAATATATTTAAAACATTATTAAGTTAAAATGCTGTCCGTTCCTAAATTCATAATCAAAATAATTGTCAACATGAAAAAAACATGAAAATATCAAACAACTATAATGTAATTGTAAGTTCTGTCTTTTTAATATGTGGAAGTATCTCTCTGTCTGTCTCTCTCTCTCTCTGTCCCTCTCTCTCTCTCTATATCACACACACATACATACATTTTCACTCTCACATTTTCATGTGTGCATTCGCTCTCATACGTGCACTCTCACTCACACACATGCACTCTTACCCATATTCATTCTCACTCACACATGCAGATATCCAGGTCACAAAAACAGGGCACTTTTTCCAAGGAGGGAAAACAAGAGATTATGGAAAAGCTGTTCTAATCTTGGTGGAATATGAGGTGTAAAGGTCCTTCGTAACACATTAACTTGCTTATTTTATTTTGTAAGAAGCCAGCTGGTTCTCAATACATGACTCCGAAAGGAGAAGCCATGGGCACCCGCATGGGCCCCAGCTATGCCTGCCTCTTCGTAGGATATGTGGAACAGTCCATCTTCCGCAACTACACTGGCCCCACCCCCCACCAGGTCAGGTGAATTGGCCATGCTGAATTGCCCATTGTGTTAGGTGCATTCATCAGGTGTAAATATAGGGTCGCTGTCGATTACTCTTCTGAGGATCAGTGTGGACTTGTTGTGTCGAAAGGCCTGTTTTGTTTACCGGAATCTATCACAGTTTGAAAACTAGGAAAAACTGTTTGTTGAATTTTATTGACATTGACGTTGTTGACACGAATTTGCTCTTTTTTTCTATCCTGTAATGAAGAGAAAACAAAATTTTCAGGTCCATCCAACATTATAGAGATGATCCCCAGAGAAAATACGGACTGTCATTTCACAATCATTACGCAATTAAGTTATTAGTGACACTCTTTACTTTTGTACTATATTTAAATTAAATTTCCCTGTTTGAAGAAAGCTGCAATTCAGAGTGAGAAAAAAGACACTCTATACTTATATTTTCAATTCAAATAATGTTACAGGACACAGATAATTCACCGGAAACTCATATTTGTATCATTCATTTAAGTTGTACTGAACAGCGAATCTCTTTATTTTATGATCATATAACAACACACTGTTCTTAACTGTGGTTTGTTACCTTAACAGAACACAAAAAGGATGAGAAAGGTAAAGTCTTTTCAACTTCTTCGAATAAACGTTGATTATAGAACAACAAAGAATCAAAAATAATTGCCTGAAGATAGATCGTGTTACTGAGCATGATATTTGCAAATGGGGAACATAGCAAAATTTTAAATGCTTTTGTTATTTTCCTTTTTCAACTGCTGAGTTCTAAGACAACAGAGGGCACTTATTTGAAAAGCACTTGCGATTTTTAAATAAATGTTGTATATCAAGATAGTTGTTTCTACATGCAGTATACTTTGCAAAAGCATGTTAGATAGTTACTTTTTTTGCAGACATTCAAAAATAATCAAATGGCTTACTGGATTGACTTCACTGGATGTGAGGAAATGTAAGGACACGAAAATATTTCATTAGTTAAGACCATAAGGAAAAGAAACCTGAGTGGATCATTTAGCCTCTCAAGTCTGCTCTTCAATTCAGGAGGATCAGAGCTAATCATACATTCCTCGCTACGACAATGTCATTTTTTTCCCCAGGACCCTTAATATCCTTACTGATACAATATCTCGGAATCTTCACATTAAATAGCCATGAAGCCTTGTTCCACAGATTTATTAGGAACGAAGTACAAACACTTCGCAAAAATATGACACTCAAAATATCACCTTAACTCAGAATAAAGTTTGCTGCCGTTAGTTCTGATATTATGTCTTTTGATATGAGGCAATGCAATCAGCTCAACATGTACACTGACGTGACAGTTAAGAATTCAAAATCTCTGAATGGAATTACTTCTCACTATTTTGAAGGCCAATGAGTGGAGCCCCAACCTGTTTATTCTTTGCTTTCTTTTACGCCCTCCATTCCAAGATCATCTTCAGGAATCTTTCTGAACCCGCCACTAATGAAGTATTTTTTGTAATGAAGAAGAACAAAATTGATCACAGAACATTAATTATAGAAACCGGAATAAAACAAACAGAAATTTCTGGAGAAACTCAGCAGGTTTGGTAGCATCTGTGGAGAGAGAAAGCAAAGTTAATGTTTTAGGACTGGTGACCCTTCTTCAGATCATCCCTGCTTGATCCCACGGTGATCTCGTGGTTGACTTGATTGATAATATCCATGTTGCGATCATGGTATTATACAAAAGGCAGCAATGTACACACTCCCTGAAACAGGGGTTTCACAACAAGTTACTTTTCATCAGTACATGGCCAAAGAGCTGACAAAATGCAGTCAGCTGCCAGGCTAACTTGTTCTCTATGGATGATTTGTTACTGACTTTAGCAGGTGAGAAACAGAGAGTGCAAGGGGCTAGGGGAAGAGATGATAGAATTCCTCCAAATGGTGAGTTCTAAGGTAAATTCCGAGAAGGTTTGGATTGGATAAGAGGTTGACGTTCTTGAGCTAATTCTTTGAACGTGTTATAGATAAAGTAAAGTGTGACTGATAAACAAATTCAGCCTGTGTTGTTTCTGGATCTGACATGATGTCAGAAATTCAGTGAGAATTATATTATTAGGGTAACTCCCTTATTTGAACAAGGAATGCAATGGGAATAGGATGAGGAGTCTAGATGCAAGTGCACGGCGAAAAAGAAGCTTGCATACAGGCCTGGACCGAGAGGTTGTGAATGCTCTCAGGGATTTACACCGAATAGTGGCAGCAATGGATACCAGTTCCTTATGTCAGAAACACAGTCATCCAAAAGCATGGCCTACACCACCAAAGTATTGTCTGAGGTAGCAAAATACTAATCCCTTTGTGAGTGGCACTCACTTACTACTTTTAGTGTGGGGAATCATTTGGTGGTGTTCACCAGCACTCTCCTGGTCCATTATACACAGCCTCATCTCTCATTATTAGTCCAAGGGAATGGTTGCTAGTATGCAGTTTGTTAGCTGGATGTTCCGACCAGAAGGGATGGAAGGAAGAACATGAAAAGATTAACTAGGTCAGGATTAGATTAGATTAGATTAGATTCCCTACAGTGTGGAAACAGGCCCTTCGGCCCAACAAATCCACACCGACCCTCCAAAGTGTAACCCACCCAGATCCATTCCCCCACTCTATATTTACCCCTCGCTAATGCTTCTAACACTATGGGCAATTTAGCATGGTTAATTCATCTAACCTGCACATCTTTGGACTGTGGGAGGAAACCGGAGCGCCCGGAGGAAACCCACGCAGACACGGGAAGAATGTGCAAACTCTCACATTCACCCAAGGCAGGAATCGAACCCGGGTCCTTGGTGCTGTGAGGCAGCAGTGCTAACCACTGAAGTTGATTTGAGGCTGAAGGAACACAAAGGGTGAGGGTTGAAGGGCCTAATAGCCTTTAATACGTCTGAGCTGAACTTCCAGAATCCCATCCTGATAGATCTTCTAACCAGCCCACCTTAGCAGTTTCCCAATAGATGCCAATGTTCTGCTTATGTGATGAGGTGGCTTGTCTTCATTCCACACCCACACGAACCCTTCCTCCTTAGAGTGGAGATCATGGCATTAAGATCTGTACTCAGATGGTCAGGATAGCTAGAAAATCTCCTGATTTGAGTTCTTCATCTCAATAGTAAAAATCCAGTCTAAAATACTTCTTCACTGTCTTTGCTCATTCCTCATTTCCCATGATAATTTCTTCAGTCACTGCTTCAAAGGGTCTAATGTTTAGTTATTTGCTTGTCTTTTATATGTGTGTGTATGGAATGAGCTGCCAGAGGTTGGTACAACATTTAAAAGGTAATTGGATGGGTACATGAATAGGAAGGGGTAGAGGGGTATGGGACAAATGCTGGCAATCAGATAGATTAATTTAGGATATCTGTTCGGCATGGACAAGTTGGACCGAAGTGTCTGTTTCCGTGCTGTACATCTCTATGACTCTAGAAACTTGTAAAAGCTCTTATGATCCACTTTTATGCTTGTGACTGATTTATTCTCATGTTTTGCATCTTTTACTTAACCTTTTTTATTAACTTTCTGGTGGCACTTTGTTGGTTTCTAAAACACACTTAACGATCAGACTTATTTGTACACTTTGCAACATTACAAGCTTTTTTTTAGGTCTTATGATTCATATTCCATGCACTTGACCTGCTCAATCAAAGAGACAGTGATCATGAAGCCAATAATTTGGCCTGGTGATACCAATGTAATATGGTTGGAATTGGAATCCAAAAATACTATTGCAAAACTGGTCAAGAAATGACAAAAAATTTTGCTTTTTACATTTAATCTGCACTGCTAAAAAAAACTGGCTATTAATTTGTTGCCATACCAAAAAAGGTTCCAGGGTAAATGATGTCTAAAGCAAACCTGTTTCATCAAGTTACACAGAATTGCAATTTATTGCAAGCATATATAAATTACATTTCAGATTGATTTCTATTATCTCAGAAACTCAGTTATTATAGAATTATAGAATTACAGAATTATTAAGGTGAGGAAGGAGGCCATTCAGTCCATCTTGTCTGCAGCAGGTGTGTTAAACAAAAAGTGCAAAGATATTCAACGGTGTTGAAAGTTTTTAGATGAAAAGAATGGAGTTACATCCAAATAATGTAATGAGTAATGTAAAGGTAAGTTACACAAAATATATATTTCATAAGATTCACATATGCCAGATAATAACACTATAAATTATCTCAGAAGCAAACTCTTGTGATAAAAGAGTCATTAATAAACTTTGCTATTTAGCCAAATGAACAACTTAAATAATGTACTTTGCAGAATCTTTGAAGCTGCCTACCTTTTCTTACTTTGAATTCCAATTAAATGCAAAGATGTAGAAAAAGAAGTCTGAAATATCGAAACAAATAATCCTTCATTTTACTTCTTATAACACAATGTTTTCACCATAGAA
This sequence comes from Chiloscyllium plagiosum, assembly GCF_004010195.1. NCBI lineage: Eukaryota > Metazoa > Chordata > Chondrichthyes > Orectolobiformes > Hemiscylliidae > Chiloscyllium > Chiloscyllium plagiosum. The sequence continues at coordinate 361,062 of NC_057715.1, read as the reverse complement.
CATTTTCAACTAAATAATCCACTTGTAATAAGATTAAAACAAAGGCTCTTTAAACATTAATTGCAAAATAATCCTCCTCCAAAGCAATGGTATAACACATGGACGTGACATTTTAGAGGATCCACAATTAGATAGGCAAAGGTCTGTTCATGCTTGTTTGTGGAAGGGTAACAAATGCCATATTCATCCTAGTGAAAAATGATAGACATGAACAATTAGTGTCACTGTTTCTCACATTTTCACAAATATAAGTAACAAAGCAACATGATTTTGGAAGGCAATAATAATTATGTAATACTTAGGCAAATAATTATGCTAAGACTTGAGTATGCTAATTCGCAATATGGATCCATGCTGGGAACACTGTTGTTTGTGATTTACATAAATGATCTGGAGGAAGGTCTAGGTGGTCTGATTAGCAAGTTTGCAGATGACACTAAGATTGGTAGAGTAGCAGATAAAGGGACTGTCAGAGAATGCAGCAGAATAGAGGTTGATTGGAGAGTTGGGCAGAGAAATAGCAGATGGAGTTCAATTCAGGCAAATGCTAGGTTATAGAGCACATTATACAGTAAATGGAAAAGCTCTGGTTGATGTACAGAGAGATCTGGGTGTTCAGGTCCATTGTAATGTGAAGGTTGCAACACAGGTTGATAGAGGTCAAGAAGGCATACGGCATGCTTTCCTTCACTGGACTGGGTATTGAGTACAAAAGTTGACAGGTCATGTTGCAGCTGTATAGGACTTTGGTTCAGCCACATTTGGAATACTGTATACAGTTCTGGTCGCCACATTACCAAAAGGATGTGGATGCTTTGGAGAGGGTGCAGAGGATGTTCACCAAGATGCTGCCTGGTATTGAGGATGCTAGCTATGAAAAGAGGTTGGGTAGATTAGGATTATTTTCATCAGAAAGACAGAGGTTCAGGAGGATCTGCTTGAGGTCTACAAAATTATGAGAGGTCTAGACAGGGAGTGAACTGAGTAGATTCATTTGGGGCACCTCTAATGGCAAACAATATGAATGGGATATCTTTATCCCAGTCATTCAGGTAATCCTGACAGTATGCTCTTAACATGGTCTTCAAGGTCTGATGCCACCTTTCTAAAGCTCCCTGGGATTCAGGATGATACGCACTGGATTAAAAGCGCTGTATACCGGAGCTATTCATAACCTCCTTAAACAGTCTAGCAGTAAAATTTGACCCGTGGTCTGACTGAATCTCTTTGGGTAGCCCATACTGTGTGAAGAAAGCAACTAAGTCCTCTACTACCCTTTTTTTGCCTTGATACTCCGTAATGGAATTGCTTCTGGAAATCTGGGAGACACATCCATTATGGTTAACAAGTACTGGTTCCCACTTTTAGTTCTCGGGAGGGGACCTACACAATCCATTATAATCCGTGTGAACGGTTCTTCAAGTGCAGGAGTTGGCAACAAAGGGGCTGGTTTTATTACCACCTGTGGCTTACCTACCATTTGGCATGTATAACACGTACAGCAAAAGGTAACCACATCCTTGTACGTTCCAGACCAATAAAAATGTTTTTGTATTCTACCCTGAGTCTTTTGTACCCCTAGGTGACAGGTAGTTCATATGCTACCCGTAACACTTCCTGTCTGTATGCTACCGGCAACAATCTGGTGAACTTCGGCCCATTTCTCCTCTGCACTAACCTGCCGTGGTCCCCATTTCCATCTAAGGATTCAATCTTTCAGATGATAACCCTCTGGAATATTCTCTGTCTCCTTTTTGGAGTATGCACCCACATATATATCTTTTATTGTCTTGTCTTGCTGTTGCAAGTCCCTTGGCCTTATGTCAAACAGGGTGTCCGCTAAGTGAACCTCAATTCCTACACCTTTCTCTTTTCGCTTCATGCTGTGATTTATGACAGTGGGATCTGGTTACTATACTGTCAGGGAAAATACCAGGCTATTTCTATTTTAACTCCTCAGTTTCTTGGTCTTCCTTGGGCTTCTCCACAACAAAGGGTTGTCACTCTCACCTTGGATCCTGTCAAATCATTTCCAAGAACAAACTGAATTCCTGAAACTGACACTCTGTCAATCGCTCTCACTGTAACCTCCCCAGTCTTGAGTTGGCACTCCAACCTGATCTTATATAAAGGAACGTTAAATATCTGTCCCTCTATCCCACTATTACCACATTCTCGGGTAACAGATCAGAAAGAGTGCATATTCATTTATCTTTTACCATTAGATCCTGTATCTGTCAAAATTATAACTTCTTGTCCTTCTCCCTCTGTTCCTTCGGAGTAAACCTTACCCACAGTGGCAAATTCTTCATAGAGATCAAGTACTAACTCCCCTACCTAGACTGTGCACTCTCCTGCAGCTCCTCAGCCCTTCTTGGAGTCTCCATTACTATCTTCACTAATACCACTGGCTTAACTTCTTTTACCACACCTTTTCCCACAATGCCTTTTATTAGCAACGAGCACTGTGTCTTTATATGTCCTATTTACCACAGTGGAAACACCTGAGGCCTTTCACATCCATTCCACCCTCTTGGGCATCTTTTTTTATCATGTGGTAAACTCTTACCAGTGCTCTCTACTCTTTCTTTCATAGTGTAGGATCTCCCTTCTTCCAACTTCTGTCCCTCACAGGATGAAATTCTGGCCAGAAGCTTGTCTTATGCACCAACATGTACTCATCCACTAATTCTGCTGCCCTTCTACTTCCTGAAAGTTCTGTTCCTCCACGTGAATTCTTACCATTTCTGGAAGTGAGTTTTTAAACTCCTCCAGCAGAATAACCTCTCTTAGAACCTCAAAAGTCCTATCTATCTTTAAAGCACATACCCATCGATCAAAATGACTATGTTTAATTCTTTCGAACTCAACATAAGTCTGACCTGGTTCTTTTTTTGTGTTTCTGAGCCACTGTCGATATGCTTCTGGTACCAATGCATAAGCATTTAAAATAGCCTGTTTAACCTCTTCATAATCTCTTGATCGCTCATCTGACAGCGCGGCAAACACCTCACTAGCTCTGGATCAGTGGTTCTGGAAGAGCACAGCAATTCAGGCAGCATCCAATGCTGCCTGAATTGCTGTGCTCTTCCAGCACCACTGATCCAGAATCTGGTTTCCAGCATCTGCAGTTATTGTTTTTACCTCACTAGCTCTGCCTACCAGTTTAGTCTGAACTAGCATTACCCACATGTCCTCTGACCACTCCATCTGCCTCACCAATATTTCAAATGAAATAAAGAAGGCTTCAACATTTTTCTCATCAAAATGTGGCAGAGTTTTGACATATTTGTATCTATCACTACCTTCTCTTTTAATCTCCATTCTGCCAACTTGACTTTGCTGACTAAGTCACAACTTCTCAAGTTCAAATTTTCTTTCTTTTTGCTCAGCTAAGAACCTTCTCTAGCTTTCCTTTCCCTCTATCTCACTTCTCTCTCTCTTCTCTCTCCCTTTCTTCTCTCTCTTTGCTCAGTTAAGAACTTTCTCTCTCTCTCTCTCTCTCTCTCTCTTTCCCCTCCCTCTGTTTATCTTCTAACTCCATTTTCCTCAATTGTAGTTTAAGTTTTTTCTGCCTCTACCGCACTTGTCTGTTTCTCTGATACACCTAAGTGTTTGAGTAATTCCCTTACAATTTCAGCTTTATTTTTGTCCATGGTAAAACCCAAATCTAACTTATTTGCTAATTCTAAAAGTATGGCCTTTTTCTTTACTTCTAAGCTTTCTTGGCAAATTTGAGAATCATCTTCAAATCCCAGATCCTCTTTCGCAATTCTAAAAGCCATTTCCCTCATGTTTAATTTAATCAACCACAAGTCACCAAAAGTAAACAAATTCCCTCACCTATGTTTTATTTAAAGATCTGAGACACTAACCTGCAAGCGTTTAAATCTACTGGGCTTTTCTGTAGCCCCAAACCCATTCAAGTCTAAACCAGAGCAAATCCTGGACAAGCCCCCAAACAGTTACGACACAGGTAAACCCCCCGCTTAATTTAAACCAGCATCACAGAAAAGATTTATCCTGTGCAGTAATCTGTGAAATTCGAGAGGCCACGAACTACTCCCAAAAGTCACTATCTAAGGTAAAAAGGAACAACGTTATTTTTTAAAGTCTAATAGAGAATAATTAATTAACAACTATTTCCAACTCCTTTACTAACCTAACTTTTACCTTCCCCTTCTACAATACTAGCCCGATAAAACTTCCAATTAAGATTTACCAAAAAATTCAAACTTCAAACCCAGCAGCTGTTGAATCTTCTCTTTGTACTTCCTCTGTAGATTTGCTCTCCAGGGTGTCGATGTTTTTCTCTGTGTAAACTCCTTCTCCAGGCAGGTACCTCTTACTAGCACCTACATCTGTTGGTCTTTTGGCAGTTCTCCTCCAACTGTTCAAATTTTATTTTTGGTTTTATACCCCAAAGCATCGGATCGTTTCATTGGTATTGATGTTGTCAAAATACAAAATTCAAACTTGATTGGAATTTAGTATTTTGGGGCATAATCTAAACTGATTGGCTGAATTCGCATTTTCTTTGTCTCCAAGCAACCCAGCTCCTCTAGCTGTTTGACCAAATTTTCTAGTACTTTGTATGCTTCTCTAAGCTTTCTAGCTTTCAACTCTCTTTAAGGTATAGTACCCCTTACATCTTCATAACACTAGACATGAATGGGCAGGGAGCAGAGGGATTACAGATCCTTAGAAAATAGGTGACAGGGTTTAGATAGAGGTTCTGAATCAGCGCAGGCTTGTATGACTGAATGGCCTGATCCTGTGCCATAAGGTTCTTTGTTCTTGTTCTTGTTCTTAAATGGTAAAATCATGACCATCTTCAAAATTGCTTTTATTTAGGATTAAACAAGACAAAAATTCCCAGTGACTGAATGAGCAAAGATATTGCCTGGTTTAGCACAGTGACATAAGATAAGGTTTGAATTGAATAGTTGATCACAGTTAAGATAATACTTAAGTAAAGAGTGTTAGCATGAATAAACCAGGGAGTGCTTGGATTTATCGCTAAAAGGAGGCATTGTATGAAAGTGCAAGTAAGCAGAATGTGTGGGAAAAGCATTGCTAAGACAGGCAAGCTCTGACTAATGTAATGCTGCATGAATCATTGGTGGGACCTCAGTTACTTACAATCGATATTAATAGCCTAGAGAAAGTGAATTTAGATTAGATTACATTACAGTGTGGAAACAGGCCCTTCGGCCCAACAAGTCCACACCGACCCTCCGAAGAGCAACCCACCCAGACCCATTCTCCTACACCTAACACTACGGGCAATTTAGCATGGCCAATTCACCTGACCTGCACATCTTTGGATGGTGGGAGGAAACCGGAGCACCTGGAGGAAATCCACGCAGACACGGGGAGAACGTGCAAACTCCACACAGTCAGTCGCCTGAGGCGGGAATTGAACCCGGGTCTCTGGCACTGTGAGGCAGCAGTGCTAACCACTGTCCCACCGTGCCGCCCCGAAAGTGATAGAGGGTAGTGCATCAACATTTTTTGACACTACAAATGCAAGATGTAAGGAGGAAATAAGGAGGTTGCCGAGGGATATAAACATGTTAAGTGAGGGGAAACATTGTCAAATAGAGCATAATGTGGGGAAGTATGAGATTTCTTAACATGGTCATTAGTATAGAAAATGCCTTTTTTTAAAAAGGCGTAACATTTGTAAATGTTGATTTTCAGAAAGCCTGGGTGTACTCATATATGGAAAGTTGAAAGTTGATATATACAGGTACAATAAGTAATGAATGGTAAACAGCAGGTTCATCATTATTGCAAGAGAAATGAAATTTAAGAATTAAAGAAAGAACACTTGCCTCAAAGCCGGTATGGACAAAGGTTCATTAGATGCGCTCCTTGGATAAGAGCCGACCAAAATTGGATTTATAAGCCCTGGAGTTTAGAAGAATGAAAAATGAAGTCTGCCAGAGTTTGAAGATTGATCCAGGGAGGTATTTTTCCCAAAGCTAGGAAATCTCAAATACTGGGCCATACAGTCAGTGATTGGGGGCGCTCTGTCATGAGTATATTTAAGATTGAGGTAAACAGGTTTTTGGTCCCTCAGGGAATGAAGAGATAAAGGAAGCAGGCATGAAACTAGAATGGGGACCAATGAAGAGTCATGGTCACCCCGAACGACAGTGCACACTGTACAGACAGAATGGTTTCCATCCACTCCTATCTCACATGTTCACATCAGACATTATTTCACAATTATTGTCAATGATTTGATTTGATAAGAGGTCAAAATACTGGATGGAAATAATAATGAATTATTAACATAACTTTGGGAGAAGATTTGTAGCTCGGGTGCTCGTTGTTGTGGTTCTGTTCGCCGAGCTGGGAATTTGTGTTGCAGACGTTTCGTCCCCTGTCTAGGTGACATTCTCAGTGCTTGGGAGCCTCTTGTGATGTTTTCTCCGGCATTTATAGTGGTTTGTCTCTGCCGCTTCCAGTTGTCAGTTCCAGCTGTCTGCTGCAATGGTCGGTATATTGGGTCCAGGTCGATGTGCTTGTTGATTGAATCTGTGGATGAGTGCCATGCCTCTAGGAATTCCCTGGCTGTTCTCTGTTTGGCTTGTCCTATAATAGTAGTGTTGTCCCACTCGAACTCATGTTGCTTATTATCTGTGTGTGTGGCTACTATTACATAACTGTGTTATGTTCTTTAGTCTGCTATTTTAACTTAAGGTGGATGGTTAGCTCAGTTGGCTGGACAGCTGGTTTGCAATGTAGTGTGATGCCAACAATGTGGGTTCAGTTCCTGTACTGACTGAGGTTACTGTGAAGGACTGACCTTCTCAACCTCTCCCCTCACCTTAGGCATGGTGACCCTCAGGTTAAACCATCAGTTGTGTCTCTCCAATGACAGCAGTCCTATGGTCTGACAGCATGATGGCAACTTCAGCTTAGTTGTCGATACTGTTATTTAAAATGGTAATGCTCCCATTAATGTAATAGACTGGAATTCCATACCTATAAATAATGAGTAAATTTAATATCTAGGTTCTATCTTTGTAAATTAGCACATCAGCCACAAACTTAAAGGAAATCAAAACCACAAATTGTAATGGAATTGATACTTACATTGGCTATAACCTTGAACACTGTGGAGATGATGAGTATGTCTTTTGCGTCAGGATCCTTCTGTACACTACAGGAAAACAAATTCTGGTTCAGTATTTTATCGTGCTTTATAGTAAAGTGATGTGCTATAGTACTATGACAAATCTGTTTCTGAAATGCTAGTGTGACATCCTTTTTAACTTAGGCTATTGTCAGCAAATTCCTTCCACTTCTCTGGGTAAATCTATTAAACAATCAGAGAATCCCTACAGTGTGGAATTAGGCTATTCAGCCCATCAAGTCCACAATGACTCTCTGAACAGCATTTCACCCAGAACCATCCTCCTCCCTGTAACCTTGCATTTCCCATAGCTAATCCATTTAGTCTGCACATCCCTGGACATTGTTGGCAATTTGGCATGACCAATCCACCTAACCTTCATACCTTTGGATTGTGGGAGGAAACCGAAGCACCCGGAGGAAACCCACGCAGACACGGGTACAATGTGCAAACTCCACACAGAGGCCTGAGGCTGGAACCAACCCCGGGTCCCTGGTGCTGTGAGGGAGGAAGGAAGACTAACATTGAGGCTCTGTTTTCTTGATTTTCTAATTGGGGCTGTTTCCTGTCATATTTTGAATTAGTGTAACAGTACCAAGCATCACAGCTGCCTAAAAGGTTGATTGGACAGCATTAGAGACCTACTGAGGTGGGTCGGCTATGGCAATTGTAAGATAAATACAATTTCAAGTAACTGTAAAAAGACAATATGGAATCAGTTAAATGTGTCAGACATGGAATGAGCTTGGGGAACAAAAAGAAAAGACATGAGCAAGTGATTGGTGAGCTCAAAACCTATTATATTTTCATCTTTCCTTGGTTCTGATGAAACATGATCATCCTGAAACGTTAGCACTGTTTCTCTCTACAGACACTGCTTGATCGACTGAGTATTTCCTGCATATTCAGTTTTTACTTCAAATTTGCAGCATTTTGCTTTTGTTTTAGAAATAGACATTCAGGTAAAGAGAACAAATGGATTCAAGAGGTAACAAGGTTTACGAGGATTTTCCTGTGGGTTTGGAGGTAGCTGCAATGAGGTTATCTTCCTCAACGACAGGACAAAGAGAACAACCTCTCCAACCCAACAGACACAGCGGGAAGTAACTGAGGAGTAGCTACAGAAGTCACCAGATTGCCTGCAGGCCACGGACAGTGAAGCATAATGACACAGAAAGGTGTAATATCAAACTGTCAGATGCCAGGTCCCATTCTTTTACTGATTTGGTAGCATCTGTGGAGAAAAATCAGTGTTTAACGGTTTGGGTCCACTGACCCTTTTTCAGTTCTGACCCGAAACATTATCTCTCATTTCTCTCCACAGATGCTGCTAGACCTGCTGAGATTTTCCAGCAATTTCTGTTTTTGTTTTTGACTTCCAGCATCCATAGTTCTTTTGATTTATTTCCTCCATTCTCTACTTTTGTGGTATTCTCCGGTCCTGTGTGGTACTAATCAAAACAACACGCCTTGCAGCTCCACTCATTCCCTTGTGTCCAAAACTTTAACGTTCCCCATCACACACTTTCGATTGCTCAGTCAGCCCCCGTAAACACTGTCCTTCCCTCCTCCACACACTTTAGGAGTTGTCTTGTTTCTCTGCTTTCTCTCACTTTCGGACAGCACACAACTTGGTGTGAAGAACTGACCAACGGAATTGGGGGGGGAGCAAGGCAGGGGGACCAGTGGTGATGGAGAGTTGTTGGTCCTGGTCCTCCAATGATACAAACTTTATTGGACATTGGAAATATGTGTACAGCATTTTTCAGGACATCGATGTGCCTCAAGTAAATAAAGTACATTTGAGTGTAGTTACTGTTGTAATGTAGAGGATGTAGCAGACAATATATGCTCAGAAAACTCTCTCAAACAGTAATGTGATGATGACCAGGTGTTGACGGAGGGTAACTACTGACCAGGACACCAGGTATAACTCTCTTGATCTTAAACAGTTTAAAAAGGCACACACTGGAAGCTTTTCAACCGGCACTCATCAGGACTGAGCTGCAAGAAGTCAAACTTACAGAGAGGACACTACCTTCTTCGGCATGTAAAGATTGGTTAGACCATAGTTGGCATGGAGATACAGCAGGAACTGTCAATCTTAGTTTAGCTGAAAGAAATACCCAGAGCAGACTGGTAGACAGATCTCACTGAGATAGTAGCAGGGATTGGCAGTCTCCATAATGTTTTACTCAATAAAGCATTGTGCTGAATGGACAGATACTTTCACTACACACCATTATCTTTAGAATACTGCTACTGGATCTTTTGCATCCAGACAAGCAGGCTGCTGTGGTCTTTGTTTAATAGCTCATCCAAACCACAGCACCTCTAACGACAGAGTATTTCCTAACGACTGCATTGAAGTGTTAGCCTTCAGTTTTTGCCCAAAAGTGAAACCTGAACCCAGGACCTTATGACTGACAGCTGGGAATACTGACAGCTCAGCCAAGTTGCAACTTGTGGTTGTGGGGATAGTCGGAATATTGGAGAGGTAGTGATGTAGTCATAGTGGGGGTCGGTAGGGGAGCTGACTGTGAGGAGGTCAGTGTGAGTGATTGTGCAGTCAGTCCTGTATTTACTCAGAAATTAGACTCAAATTTTCCTTCCTAATATTTCCTGAGTAGCTATTCAATGAAGTACTACAAAATTGTGCAGTCTTTGACTCTAGCTCACAGTCAGAGATCATCAAGGAGGACTGGGAGTAGGCTAATTGCCTGTGAGAAATTTAAATGTCCTAGGCAATTGGCCCACAGGTCAGCACATAGGGACTTCCACAATCTGACAGATATATTGGATTGTGATTTCAATATCCAATAATCTGGAGACTAGAAAATCAGAGCTAAAGCCCCTAACACTTCCACAACATTATGTCATAAAAATCCTGTCTCACCGAGAGGGTGGAATAAAAATACTGGATAAGTCAGCATCCGACGAGCAGCAAAATCGACTAATAAAAATACTGCCCACACTGAATGCAGCTCAATCAGATTTGCCTGGAATGTTAACGATTGTTACTGATTGTGTTAGTCTCTGCTTCGAGCCTGTTAGTCTTAACTATCAATCTTCTCACCATTTGGGCAGCTTTTTCATATATTGGCCAAAAATGAATGGAAAATCTGGCCATTAAAAATATTTTACAACATTCCCTGCATCATGAAATGTTCTGCAATGTGGAAACGTCTGGACTTCTAAGGGTCACATTGTAATGGGCTTCTTAATGTTACTTTCTCTCAGAATTCAAAACTTTGATTCATGTTTATGGCTCTGTATAAAACTATACATCAGTTTCAATAAATCATTGTAATTTCCCATTGCTCAAGAAAGAAAGGGCTGTAGAGACATGCATTAAGCCATTCAATCTGTGCCAGCTAGGAAAGAGCTATCCAGCCTAATCTTATTTTCAAAGGCTTGATCTGTCATTTTGTACAGTCAAATGTATATCAAAATACTTTTTAAATAAGGTGAGGGTTTTTGCCTCAACCATCCTATGACCCAGCTTCTGACCTATACCATGCTCTGGTGAAAAGATTTCTCCTAACCTTCCCTCCAATCCTACTGGAAGTAACTTTAAATCTATGCCTGTTGGATTAATGACCTCGTTGTTAAGGGGTTCTCCCAGACTTTTGAGACCCGTCTTAATTTTATGTGCATGAGTTAAATTTCCCCTCAGCCTCTTCTATTCCAAACAAAAGAACCCCAGCTTATCTGATCTTTCCTCATGGCTGAATCTTTCCAGTCTGAGCAACATCTTCGTGAAATTTCCCTGCACCCTCTCTGAAATGAGCACATTCCACTTGATTGGTAAGGGTATCGAGGGTTACAGGAAGAAGGTAAGGGAATGGCATTAAGAAACATGTCAGCCAGAATCAAATAGCGGTGCAGACTTGATGGACCAAATGGCCTAATTCTATTTCTGTGTCTTATGCTGTTACGGTCTTGTAATGTGATGATTAGAACTGTATGCAGTACTCCAGCTGTTGTCCAATGAGCATAACCAACCTGCTCTTATATTCTGTGCCTTAGTTTATAAATATCAGGAACCTTTTCAGATAGACATTAATGCAACAATTAAACACAAAAGCTGCAATTTCCTTTGTTCCTAACTACATTTTAAAATGAACAATGCATGAATGCTATAGTGCCATGGATAACATAAATCTAAAATCAATGGTGGAATCTCCCTTCAAAAGCAGTGATACTAAGACAAGGCTGTGTCTGAAACAAACAATATCAGGCATGGTACATATGGCACTGTAATTCAACACACAGTTTCTAAGTTTGATTGTATAATTACCTACATTCATTTTATTTCTTGATAGTTTATATTGTGGGTTGAACAGATTCCATGTTATATCCTTGTAACTCAAACTGCAATATCTGGCGTTATTATTGAGTTTAACTTGAATGCATTATGCTGGTAGGCTGATGCATTACATTTATAACTTGGGGCACTGGGACGAGAGACTCCACAGTGTAGAGGGAAGTGATGGCTTAATGGAATTAGCACTGGACTATGAATCCAGAGACTCTAGTAATGGTCCAGGGAGCTAGCCTTGGCAGTTAGTGAATTTGAATTCAATTTTTAAAAAATTTTGGAATTAAGTGTCGAATAATGTTGAAACCCTGGTCAATTGTGGGTTCACTAATGTCCTTTAGGGATGGAAACTGCTGTCCTTACTTAGTCTGGCCTTCATGTGACTCCAGACCCACAGCAATGTGTTTAATGGAAGGTTAGAAGTCTGGAAGCATTCAGCTGGATGTAATGATATTGAGCAAATGGGATGTGATTCATAGGATTTTGGCAACAATACTGAAGATTGGTGCTCTAGAATTAGTTGCATCCCCACTTGAACTGTTACAGTCCAGATAAAATACTGGTATCAATCCAACAATGTGTAAAATTGCCCAGATATGTCCGATCCACAATAAAGCAGAACAGCTCCAACCCAGTTCACCTTCTACCATCAGCAAAGTGACAGAAGAAATCGTTGATAGTGCCCCCAAGTGGCACTTGCTCTGTAATAAGCTGCTCATTGATGTTTACTCTGAGTCTGCAATAGCCTCTCAGTTCCTAATTCCATCACAGCCTTGGTCCGTGTAAACAAATGAACTAAAATACAGAGGTGTAATGAAAGTGATTTCCTTCGACACTAAGGCTGCGTGACATTAAGTATGTCATCAAGAAGCCTTACAACTCACTGGGGTAGCAGACTATTCCCAGTGTCATCACAAACGTTAACGCTTATAAAAGAAATACATAAAACCCCCAAACTACCTGATTTTCAGACTCAGTTTGGTAGAAATCGTGGACCAGGTTTCTGTAATTCAGTATTAATCACAGTGATTTAGATTCTGGCTACAAGTAAACAATTAAACTCAACCACGTAAACTGTACAAATTAAAGCATACACAAAAAGCACAAACACAAATACACACACACACAGACACACACACACACAAACATAAAGAAGGAAAAGAAAAACACATGGGCTGAGGGACAACTGGAAAAGCAGTCCCGTAGTCTTTGGTCACATGATCACCCTTCACTGAACCTGAATTGGCTGTTTAAGGGCCTCAATGACCAGTGGAGCGGGAAGATCGGGCGTGGTCTTTCTCACCAGATCTTCATCCTGGTGGAGTTGGGGAGCTACAGGGTTTGGCACTGCCACTGCCCTTACTGATAAATGCCCTTTCTGTCTCCAAGCTTGCCACTTCTTGAGGAGATCCTTGAGAAGATTGTGTCCAATGTTTCAGGAAATAAAACTGCAACATAAAGTTACAACTTTAAAACAAAAATACATACCTTTCAGAAACCTGAAAGTTAATCTTGAAGTATCACAGGTTAAAAAAGAACTTAAATTAACAAAGGAAAATAGCTAATAAAATTCCTCAAGTCGTAATTTTAAAAATATGATGCAGATAAAAATCTGCCCTGATATTAGCTATCTGGCACGTTGCTTAAGCACTTAATGCATATTCTTAAAATTCTCAGTTACTTTAGTTGAGGTATTACCTAAGCTATTTAAACAGGATAATGTCTAAGCCAAAATAATTTCAAGCGAATGTATTAATTGCTTGCACTGTAATATTCCACATTTATTCCCAGATGTATTATATAAACTGATACACAAAGCAAAATGTTCATGTTATTGTAGCAGGATTTAAAATATGGAGATTTTTACTGTAACTTACAGTGCTACATGGTGTTCTAACTGCTTTTTGAGCAGAACATTACGTCTAATGAGCCATACTTATGCTATAATACAAATGTATTTCACACAATACTCGTGGCTGGCAGAAAGAAAACTGATTTAGCTTGGGGAGTTTCTGTGGGAAACTTGAAAAATTGATTTTTCCCACATGATATGGAGTTTGGGCTTTGTTTCCACTTGGGTGGAGAACACCTGAAAGCTTTAGCTGCAGGTAAGTTAACTGCTGTTGTTAACGTGAGCATGAGAGAGGAAAGGTGAGGAACTGATCTTCAATACTGAGCTGGGTGTGTCTAATTCCAAAACCTCATACAAGGGTGTGAGGTGGTGGGGCAGCTTGATAGACCAGGAAAGTTTCCCAAAGACATTTTTGCCTCCTTTATGTTACCAGGCTTTCTGTGGCTTGGGAAATCAGGTTAGACAAGATTAAAATTGCCAAGTAAGCAAAAATCAGTAAGTTTCAGGCTTTTTAATATATTTAAATAGCTAACTCTGGCTTTCCACTTCATGTCACATCTCAGTTAAACATGAAATTGGGCTGCTTGGAGGTGGTTTGAGATTTTTAATGTTTTAATATCTCACCTGATCCAACAAAGCTGATTTTTAGCCTTAAATCTCAGGCAGGATAACAACTTGCATTGTATACAATCTTTAATGTGAAACAACCCGAGAAATTTCACAAGTGAAGACCAGACATTGAAAGAATGTGGGGGGAAATGGTTAGGGAAGGTATGATCAGAAAAGTAATTGCACACGACTTTTTATTGGGAGACAAAGCAGAATGGTTTAAAACAAAGTGGAAGGATGTAAGTTGGATTGGAAAACTGGAAGCTACCACAAAAGTAAGGCAGAGAAAGTTTATTCAGGAATTTGTAATTGAAAACAACAACTTTCTATAAAATTAACTGAAGAATATCATCACCTGGTTCTTGATTTGAGGATGACCTATAACTCAGGTTCATGGTTTCTGCACTGGGTCTTCATGTGACTGAATAGACTGACTCTAAGCTCACAGAGCTTTGCTCAAGAGGCAAGTGCTAGCCTGATCTATTTGAATTAGACTGCAGTACTTGTTCTTTTTCAGCTGCAGGTTTCCTCTATTAAGGCATTTGAATCATAGCTTGATGGACAGGTTGTTGTTGCCATTTTCAGCCAAGCTCCTCCCACTCATTTATGTCAACGATGCTGTGCAATAGAAAACACTTTAAAGAGTCTCTGACCGTCCAACTCTACTTTGATTTAATCCCTGCCCTCCCTTCACTGTTGATCACGCAGCATTGTCCTTTGATGTGGAGGGCACTGCTTGTCACTGGCCACTCGGGTGTTTCCTTTCTTCCTGGTGGTGGAACCTGAATAAGGATTTGTGCACCTTGTGTCTCTCACTGTGTCTCACACCTGCACACACACACCATGGGTGCTGGGGAAAAAATAAGCACTACCGCAGTTAGGTGGTAGAAAAAAAAATATTAGAAAAGAAAAAAAATAAACACAGGAACCAAATAAGCACTACCGCAGTTAGGCGGTAGTGTGGGGGATAAAAAAGTAGGAGTGTTAGACATCCTATTCAAAAAGAAAAAAAAAGTCTCTGAAGCATTGTCCAACCTTGGCACCCTGGCCATTTGAATGTTGAGAAAACAGGATCTATTGAGAGAGACAGTTCTGGGCCATCCAGAAATGGTGTCTAGTCCATTGTAGTTTATTTTGTTGGAGTTTTGCCTGAAAATGAACAGAAAAAAAGCAGGAGAAGAAGTAGATCATTCAGCCCATTGGATCTGCTCTACCGTTCACAAAGTGCAGGAGCTTGCTTGAAAAGGACACCAGAGCTGTTCGACAGGTCCTCCAGAGAATGAAGTGGAGGCAATAATGATGAAATTCCTCCAGCACTCGTGTTGCTGATGTATGGGGGTTTACATCTCATTACAGTGTTCAACTATTGATGACAAATGCATTGTATACTGTGTACTTGTGGACTTGTGGAGACTTTTGTTGACAAAAACTCTCTGCTGTAGTTTGTAGAAGGTTGGATTGATGCATTCCTTCCATAGATCCCCACCAGACTATTGGAGAGGTTTCAGTGGCCAGACAATGATCTGACTGATGCTATTGTGAGCTCCTTGCTCCTGTCAGGAATGGTCACAGCAACAAGGGGAGGTGCCAGATTGATTTAGTCCAAAATGTCCTCAATGGCCAAACTGGTAAAGAAAGACTGTGAAGAATAAAGAACTTTGGAAATATGATAGTGAGCTAATATTTGAATTGAACATGGAGTTGCAGATTAACAGCCACTAAGGAAAACATTGGAGAAGCTAAATTTGTAGATGGGAAATGAACAGTTGATTTCTGAAGCAATAGGGTTTGAGCTAAACAACATGTAAAAGGTGGAAATTGATAGACCTGGTAATGACTCAGAGCCAGGTGGGGGAGAGGAGGTGAGAGGAGTTAACACAGCTCAGGGAATAGCCAGGAAGGAGGATGAGATCAGGAGCTATGTTGTAAAGTCTCTTGTAGGAATAAACCAAGATAGGTCTCCCTCTTGTATACATTGATTAGAATCATGTTCATGTTAAACAGATAACTAGACATCGCAGCTATGATCATGGAGCTGAAAAAATGGAAAGGCAACAAATGGAGTTGGCATTCAAAAGAAAATTGATGCCATTAATACTTGTAAGTCTTGATTTAGTGAGGAGTTACCAACTGCATGGCCTTACCAACTGCAGATATAGTCTCCAAAAGACATTTAAGAACAAGAAACATGGCTCCCGACTGGAGGTGGCCTCCTGGAGTCATCCAGGCTTTAGAGGCCTAAGCATAGCATGCCAGGTCCATGTAGTCAGGAACACAGCAGGAAGTCATCAGACAAAACATAAAAGTTTGCAAGTAACAAAGCATTGGCTGCGCCTCCACGGAAAAACTTACGGGAAGGTCTTAACAAATTGGGAGGAGGAAGGAGTGTGCTCTCGGAACAACCAGAAACAAGGTTCTGCCCCAAACAGGACATCAGTCCATTCAGCCCAGCTGCAGCATTCACTCATCACCAACAACAGACTGCATCTGGACATCACAGCAACTCTCATTTAAACTGAGAAGCAGCAGGAGCACAACAAGAACAGGTGGGGGAGGAGGGGAAGGAACAGGAGGGGGAGGAACAGGCATTGGAGGGGGAGGAGTGGGAGGAGGAACAGGAGGGGGAGGAGTAGGAAGAGAAAGATTAAACATATTGTTGCTGTGGGTTCTTTGAGAATGTGCTCTCAAAGAACATTCCTCATTTCATAATCACTCAACCAGCATCAGGAGACTTTCTGAAAAACTCTGTCAATGTTTCAGTAACACTCGAACAACACCTCTTTCACATACAAATTAAGCATTTCACCTAAAACAAGTAAATGTTCTCCCCCATCTCAGTAAACACCTTGTAGGGAGGAGATGTTTTTGGTCATATTGCTAGGGGTCCTCTTTGGTTAAAATAGGAGGAATACCTAAGGCCATAAAACCCACAGGAAGAACACACTTCCTGTACTCCACAAGATACCGAGTACAAAGCTCGGTACAAGATTAATAACTATTGCAGGAACTTAAAGTAAGCTTTAAATAGGATTATCATGATTACAATGTAACAAATGTAATGTACAACAAAATTTGTAAACTAGGCCGAGAGACTGGATGATGTGGGGAGACTGGAACTACCTGGTCAGGTCCACACCCCCCAACAACCCACCCTCCCCTCCTGGCAAGCTCCCCTGCCACCGCAGGAATTGCAAAACCTATGCCCACATCCCCCTCCCCCCACTTACCTCAGTCCAAGGCCCCAAAGGTGCCTTCCACATCCATCAAAGTTTCATCTACACTTCCACACAGATCATTTATTGTATCCGTTGCTCCCGATGCGGTCTCCTCTACATTGGGGAGACTGGATGCTTTGTAGCAGAGCGCTTTAGGGAACATCTCTGGGACACCTCTGGCCAAACATTTCAACTCTCCCGCGCACTCTGCCGAGGACATACAGGTCCTGGGCCTCCTCCACCTCCACCCCCTCACCACCCGATGCCTGGAGGAAGAACGCCTCATTTTCCGCCTCGGAACACTTCAACCCCAGGGCATCAATATGGATTTCACCAGTTCCCCCACTTTACCCCAGTTCCAACCTGCCAGCTCAGCACCGTCCTCATGACTTGTCCCACCTTCCCATCTCTCCGCTCCATCCTACTCTCCAATCTATC
>NC_057715.1:301019-343434 GCF_004010195.1 Chiloscyllium plagiosum | reverse complement strand
TATCTCTCCACCCCCGAGGGTCCCTGCCTCTATTCCTGACAAAGGGCTCTGGCCCAAAAAGTCGATTCCCCTGCTCCTCGGATGCTGCCTGACCTGCTGTGCTTTTCCAGCAACACATTCTCAACTAGAATAAAATGCACCAACATTGTCAGTTTTGCCAAGTGCTTTAGTTTATCGGGCCCTGGTAAGTTTTACAAGTAATTTTACAAAATTAAGAAACTGCAAAATAAAAATGTTTTAATTAACTCCTTTTCATTTCAAATTTGCCATTGTACATGAGATTTGCAACTCCCAGTGAGGTGCAGTGAACTAATTCTTAACAAAGATCCTTAATTTCCTTCAATGGTCCTCAGTAACATGTATATTTTCATCACAGTTACTGCAAAATCTTTCCACATCTACCACATAGTTTCAAGTAACAAAAGCATGATTGAGAATAAATATAAACTGAGTATCTTTGATGCATTAATTGCCAATATATTTCTGATAGGCTGAACACATCACAACAGTATACACATTTGCGAAGGAAAGATTCACATAAATATATCGTAAATAAAGGAATGAAAAAAGCAGGAGTATGCTTTGTGCTGTAACATAACTTAAAGACCTTCTGATGATCTGATGGCTGGCACGGTGGCTCAGTGGTTAGCACTGTTGCCTCACAGTGCCAGAGACCTGGGTTCAATTCTCACCTCAGGCGACTGTCTGTGTGGATTTTGCACATTCTCCCTGTATCTGCGTGGGTTTCCTCTGGGTGCTCTGGTTTTCTCCCACAGTCCAAAAGATATGCAGGTCAGGTGAATTGGCCATGCTAAATTGCCCGTAGTGTTAGGTGTAGGAGAATGGGTCTGGGTGGGTTGCTCTTCGGAGGGTCGGTGTGGACTTGTTGGGCCGAAGGGCCTGTTTCCACACTGTAAAGTAATCTAATCTAATCTTACATTGCTCATGGCTCATTCTTGCCGTTTATCAGATTCCTCAATTGCAGCTGTGCAAATTATTCTGACACCTTCATACCTTTCAAACACTGGGACTGGAACTGTTTCCTTCTGTATATCTCCACCCAAACAATATCCAAGCAAGTGAGATGCCCTCCACTGAGGCCTGAGGTAATTGAAGGCAATGTGATACTGACACATCCTAAACAACTTCAGGCTCTTCAGTTAAGATTACTGTTATGTTTGCTATTCAATTCTTTGGGCTTCAAGGTAAGGCAAATGCAATAACAAACAAGGAAAATGAATGCATCACAAAATGTGCAAGCTTTCCTGTAAGTGTAATGTGAAAGCTAACAGTGCAACATCAGGAGTAGAAGGAACACAAATGTATGCAGTAACTTGACTGATGATTTCCTCCTAACCCTCCAGCAAATTTGCAGTTGCAAGCTTTTCCTCCACAGGCTACTGTCATGGAGTATGTGATAAAGTATATAGAGAACAGGAATTATTAAATTAGAAAGAATGAAAAGATACCCTTAGTTCAGATACAGGAAATTTTCCGGACCACTTCAGACATTTCCATGGTACACAGAAGTGAAGAACTCTCCAACAGGTGCAAACTGAGGTCTTGAAAACTTTATACAGAGGAACCTTGATTATCCAGCATTTAATTATCCGAATATTAGATTATCCGACAAGATCGCAATGTCTCGATGCTCAGCTAA
Organism: Chiloscyllium plagiosum; assembly: GCF_004010195.1. Classification (NCBI taxonomy): domain Eukaryota; kingdom Metazoa; phylum Chordata; class Chondrichthyes; order Orectolobiformes; family Hemiscylliidae; genus Chiloscyllium; species Chiloscyllium plagiosum. The sequence continues at coordinate 341,774 of NC_057715.1, read as the reverse complement.
ATTATGTTATCCAGCATTCGATTACCTGGAATTCGATTAACCAAACAAAACACTCCCCGTCCATGTCCTTCAGATATTCGAGGCTCCTCTGTACTTTGCTACTCAAAGAAAATAAATCAAGGACACATTTTTCAAACCTGACCAACTCCTTGTACATTGTTTTACAGGTTTCCAGATAGGGATCAATTGTATCTTCATATTGGCAGAGGACTCCCCCCAAACAGAGATGTTTGAAGATACGAAAGACAAATTCCTCACGTTCTTTGTCACTGAATATTTGATATTTATCTGATTCTTCCAAAAGTAACACCTAAATTAAGTGTGAAACAGTTAAATATGGAATTAGTCAAACTTAAAGGAAAATTAGGAATAAAACAACATTTGTTCATTACTTTCATAATTGATGATGAATATATAATATACTTCAGCACATTTCTCAAACAGTATTGTTTCTATTTTGCAGTTAAAAACAATGACTGCAGATGCTGGAAACCAGATTCTGGAGTTGAGTTGTGCTGGAAAAGCACAGCAGGTCAGGCAGCATCCGAGGAGCAGGAAAATCGACGTTTCGGGCAAAAGCCCTTCATGAGGAATACAGGCAGAGTGCCTGAAGGGTGGAGAGATAAAACAATTTTTTATCTTTCCACCCTTCAGGCACTCTGCTTGTTTCTATTTTGTGCAACATCTTTCCTACTGCTTCAAGATAAATAATATGAATTTGCTCCTTGTTTCTTTCAATCATTGCATCAATGCTAAGTTGGTGGTCTCCCCCACCCTGAGAAAAAGACCTTGGCTATTCACCCTATCTAAGCCCCTCACGATTTTATAAATCTCTACAAGGTCACCCCTCAGCCTCTGACGTTCCAGGGAAAACAGCCCCAGCCTGTTCAGCCTCTCCCTGTAGCTCAAACCCTCCAAACCTGGCAGCATCCTTGTAAATCTTTTCTCAGCTCTGTCAAGTTTAACAACATTTTCACTTTAGTCGGAAGACCAGAAGTGAATGTAGTATTTGAAAAATGGCTTAACCAATGTCCTGTACAGCCTCAACATCCCGACTCCTATACTCAATACACTGTCTGATGAAAGCAAGCATACCAAATACTTTCTTCCCTATCCTGCCTCCCTCCGACTCCACTTCCAAGGAACTATACACGCACCTCTAGATCTCTTTGTTCGGCAACACTCAGTGCCCTACCATTCAGTGTATAAGTCCTGCCCTGACTTGCCTTTCCAAAATGCAACACCTCACATTTATCTAACTTAAACTCCACCTACCACTCCTCAGCCCATCTGCCCATCTGATCAAGGTCCCATTGTACACTGTCCACTACACCTCCAATTTTGGTGTCATCTACTAATTTACAAATGAGGCCTCCTATATTCACATCCAAAAACATTTATGTAAATGACAAAAAGCAGTGGACCCAGCACCAATCCTTGTGGCACTCCACTGGTCACAGGCCTCCAGTCTGAAAAGCAACCCTCCACCACCTCCCTCTGTCTTCTACCTTCAATCCAATTTAGTATCCAATTGGCTAGCTCCCCTTGGATTCCATGTGATCTAACCTTACTAATCAGTCTACTCTGCAGAACCTTGTCAAACACCTTGCTAAAGTCCATATAGACGGTGTCTATTGCTCTGCCTTCATCAGTCGTCTTTTTCACTTCTTCAAAAAACCTTATCAGGTTCGTGAGACATAATTTCCCCCACACACTCATGCTGACTATCCCAAATCACACTCTGCTTCTCCAAATGCATCTAAATCCAGTCCCTCAGGATCCACCGACGTAAGGCTCACCGGTCTATAGCTCCCTGGCTTTTCCTTACGGTCTTCTTAAATAGTAGCATCACATTAGCCAACCTTCAGTCTTCTGGCACCTCTCCTTTGGCTGTTGATGAAAAATATCTCAGCAAGGAGCCCAGCAATCACTTTCCTAGCTTTCCACAGAGTTTTGAGGTACACCTGATTAGGTCCCAGGGATTTATCCACCTTTATACATTTTAAGATTTCCAGCAGCTCCTCTTCTGTAATATGGACACTTTTCAAGATATCTGAGGAAGGGTTTATGCTCCGCGGATGCTGCCTGACCTGCTGTGCTTTTCCAGCAATACACTCTCGACTTTTCAAGTTTTCACTATTTATTTCCCGTGGTTCTTTGGCTTGCATAACCTTCCCCACAGTAAACACTGATATGAAAGCTCCTGTGGTTCCACATATAGATGGCCTTGCTGACCTCTAAGGAGCCCTATTCTCTCTCTCTAACTCTTTCAACTTTAATATATTTGTAGAATTGCTTTGGATTCTCCTTAACCTTATTTGCCAAAGCTATTTCATGTCCCCCTTTTGCCCTCCTGATTTCTCTCTTACATATACTCTTAGTGCCTTTATACGTCTTTGGGATTCACTTGATCCTAACTGTCTATACCTGACATAAGCTTCCTTCTTTTTCTTGGCCAGAGCCTCAATTCCTCTTGTCATCCATCATTCCCTACACCTATCAGCCTTGACTTTCACACTAACAGGAATATACTGTCTCTGAAGTCTATTTATCTAATTTTTAAAGCCCCCCCCCACTTCCCAACTGCCCCTTTACCTGTGAATAGTCACTCACAATCAACTTTTGAAAGTTCTTGCCTCATACTGTCAATATTGGCCTTACTCCAATTTAGAAGTTTAGATCAGGTCTATCCTTTTCCATCACTATTTTAAAATTAATAGAATTCTGGTCACTGGCCCCAAAATGCTTCCCCACTGACACCTCAGGCACATGCCCTGGCTTACTTCCCAAGACAAGGTCCAGTTTTGCTCCTTCTCTAGTAGGTACATTTATATATTGATAAGAAAATTTTCTTGTACACACTTAACAAATTCCTCTTTATCCAAGCCCTTAACACTGTGGTAGTTCCAAGTTAAAATCCCCTAAAATTACTCTTATAGATATCTGAGGTCTCCTTTTGTATTTGCTTCTAATGGCAGAGGCATTAAAATTGGAGATGCTCAAGAGATCAGGATCAGAGAAGAGACGATTTCTTAGAGGATATTTTGTGTATATTTGTACAGTGGTATAAATATGTTAATAAATCAAATTGTGTATGTCACATCTTTCTCAATTAGTTAAAGGAAAATTTGAATTATCAAGGTAATGTAATGGAAAGAACATCCACTGACCTCTAGTGTGGCAATATGGTTGTAAGAGGAGTGTTTTGTCCTGACTATTTTTTGAAGAGAGGTTTTGAGTCTTATGGATTTGAGCTGTCTATTCCAAGCCAATAATGTAAACAATTTGTGAAGCTTTTTTTAAAAAGTTAGAACAATAGAAGCAGCCTGAATGGGTGGAGTCATGTTCCCACAGAATCAGGGTTTTAGTTTCGCTTTCATTAATTATTGGGGCTTGAAAATTGGTTGTGGAAGCTGCCATGCACCCTTCTCTACCAGAAATTTGCTTGGTGTTCTTTCCTTCTAGACAGGAGACAAATTGCATGTGAGATAATCTATTTTACTGAATTTGCCTTTGCCAAGGGTGCGTTTATGGGATGTTACTATATTGGAACAATTGCTGTTTTAGTAGTTAAATAATCTATTATTCGTTAAGTGTTTGAATAGAGTTAAAGTTAGACAATTCTTCTTTCTTTTGTTTTATTCTAACTGCAGAGTAAGAATAAAGTGTTTTTGCCTAAAGTGAAGGAGATGTAACCAATCAAATTACATTTGAAACACAGCACCTTACACTTGCCTTTAAATAAGTTAAAAGTTAGGGTCTAGGCTATCTCCTTCATATTTTGAGGGGGGTTTGGTCAAATCCATAACACTAAATAGTTCCTAATCAGTTAACCTTTGAATTCAACAATTTATTTCTGAATAAATAATTCAACATACTGGCCATCTCTGACATCTTGTGTGTTTCCCATTTCTATCAGTAATATTCTGGATGTCACGTGACGAGAAAGCCAAGGGTAATCCCTTGAAGTCTACAGTTTCCTTCTCATTTTTAGGAGAGAAACAGCAGGCTACAGTTTCAATTTTGAGAAAATACTACCTATGCCTCAACTTATGTTTGATGCCTTCAAAGATTTTTCTTTTAATAACAGGACTGGTCAAGTCTGGATGCAGGGGCACTGCAGTTAAGGGGCTACTTTATGTGATTTCCCCAAACTTTGGCTCAATACCTTTTTTGCCAGCCCTCCATACTCATGCATGTGCTGTATACCACTGCACCCTCTGCTGTGGCCCACCCGTTATCACTGTCCAGACGTAAGCCTCATGCTCAGCATGATGAGGAATGTTTCAGCATTGCCGTGCTGCTAAACATGGTGGCAGTGCAGCTAGGTATGTTGTCATTGTATATATTGGATTGAAAATTCTGCTTCTTTATTTTTAATCTGACAGAGAGTTGGAGGATGAGGAGATGCAAGGACAAATCTCTGATAAGCAGATTTTACTTGTGACCTTCTGTGAAAAATGTTACTTAAGGGTTTCTTGGTAACTTATAGTGCATGTGACCCAACAGCCATAATGGCAAAATAAACCAAATACCACAATGAACTCCCATCTTTCACCAGCTCTCTGATTTTCCTACATCAGAAACACTCCTGGGTCCCCCTGGGGAGACTCTTGTTTATAGGAGTAAAGAATGGGGGTTGAGGAACCCGAGCGGATCTCTCTGATGTAACAGTCAGTTTTCTTTAGAAAAACAAGTTAAAGGGATGCAGTTATAGATATCAGCAGGTATAATGCATTAATGATGAGTATGTGAATCAAATAAAAACATCAAAGGTAGCAGTAATGGGGTTGATGTAAGCATGGCTGCAAATAACATAAATTGAACTGCATAATTTTCTCTGGTTTAATGCAAACTCTTGAAGCATTTTATTTATTGTGTGAAAATACCTTATGGTGTGCATATGAGGCAGGGAAAAGCAACCCTGCAAGTGAAGACCCTTAAAAACATCTGTTCAAGCCGAGATGATATCATACAATTGGTAGTTGCACTCAGAATAGTGATCACAGACTATATGGTCCCTTAGATTGAAGTTTGTTGCAAAATATTTAATTGTTTCATGAAGTAAGGCATAGACTGTTTTTAGCACAATCACCCATTTCCATGTACTCCTAGGAACCCATTTCCTTATTCTCAGCTCGTATTAGTGCTTATCCAACTTTTCTTCTGTCCTGGTCTGCTATCCATAATCTCCTTGTTTACCAACACCTTTTGTATCCCTCTCTCTCACCCCATCTCCACCGATCCGATCACATCCACCTCCCCCATTGCCATTTCAGCTTCACCATACAGTACCTTTTCCTAGTGACTATCAATTCTGATAATGAGTCACCAGATTTGAAACACTAACTATGTTTTTCTTCCTGCACACACTGCCAGACCTGCTGAGTTTCTCCAGCTGGTTTTGTTTCAGATGATCAAAACCTTGGTCAGAGAGATAGGTTTAAACATGTGAAGAAAGAGAGGTAGAATAAGAGAGTAATCTCCATAAATTGCACAATTATACAACTGGCCTGGATCTAATTAATCATATTTCTTTAAAATCAGTTATATAAATATTTTCTTTCATCTGACAAACATACTGCATTTGCAGAGCTCTCCATCTTACAGACAAGCTAAGAAGTGAAAATTAATCTGATTTGTGATACATTCAGGTACGAGAACCAAAAACTGCAATATTGAATTTGTGAAGCAAACAATATGGTCACTGACATTATTAAAATGAACTAATTCTGCACAGCGATGCCATCAACACATCATGGCATTTTCTGTTCCACAAACACCTTACCTGTCGAAGTTGGTCAGAGATAACAAAATCCTCATAAAACTCATCCAGACACTTTGTAATATGGCCTGTTTCTCGCACAATCCCTTCCGTGTACAAACAGTCAAAGAATAACATTGAAAGTTGATTACATGGAACCTCTTCAACCTGTATCCCCTTAACTTCTTTCCCTATTAAGACAAAATTAAAGATACATTGAAACATATCAATACCTGACCATATTTACATAGAACGTAGAAACTTATGTAATTAGTGGCACAATGGCATTGTCTAATTGTGGGTCATGCTTTTGGGTCATGGGTTCAAATCTCATCCTGGTAGAAATTGAATTTAGTTAATAAAATTTGAAATTATGAAACTAGGCTCATTGATGGTCATATTAACTTTAATTGATTGTTGTAAAAATCCAGCTGATTCATTAGTGGCATTTAAGGAAGGAGATCTACAATCCTTACTTGGTCTGGCCCACATGAGTTTCCAAAGCAATAGTATCCAATGTGGTAAAGTTTTAACTTCACTCAGTTCAAGAGCGATGAGAGATGGGCTACAAATAATGTCCTTGCTAGTGATATCCATGCCCCATGAAAGAACAAAGAAGGCAAAAAAGTGTTGTAATGAACAATTGCTTTACTCTTAAGTAAGCTACAGTGCACACTGAGCATTACGATTGTTCTAACACACTGCACCATGAAGCAATGGTACCAACAGTTACCATGCAGTAAATTTCCAGTTTGGACTATAGTATCAGAGTCACAGTGCACCCCTCAAAGACAGTAAGTGCGAGGGCTGTACTGCCAGAGGCATGCCTTCACATTGCACTCAGCTGGAGGAGCATTCTTGGGATTGAACAGAGGTAAGAAACTGGGAAAAAATAGGAACAAAATAACTGCAAATACAATGGGTTAGCCAGTGCCTTATGCTTTGTAAAAAGGAGGTTCAGTTGTGATTGATGGAATGTCACGTGTATGGAGGTACAGTGAAAAGCTTTGTTTATGGGCAGTACAGGCAGATCATAGTCAGTAAGGATGTACTGAACAAAAGATTTAGACAGAGGCATACATTGATTAAACAGCATTATTTGAGGCTAGAGACTCCATTCGATAACCTAATAATGGCTGGGAAGAAGCTGTTCCTGAACCTGCTGGTGCGCGTGTGTTCAGGCTTCTGAATCTTCTGCCTGATGGAGGAGGTTGTAGGAGAGCATTACCAGAGTGCAAAGGGTATTTGATCAAGTTGGCAGCCTTTCTGTGGCAGTGAGCCGTGTAAATGGAGTCCATGGTGGAAGGTTAGCTCCTGTCATGGCCTGGGCTGGGTGGATGACACACTGGCACAGTGGTAAGCATTGCTGCCTCACAATGCTAGGGATCCAGGTTCAATTCTGCCTTCAGGCAACTGTGTGGAATTTGCACATTCCCTCTGTGTCTGCATGAGTTTGCTTTGGTTTCCTTCCACAGTCCAAAGGTGTGCAGGTTAAGTGGATTGGTCATGCTAAGTTGCCCCATAATGTGAAGGCTAGCTATGAGAAATACATGAATTGGGTCTGGGTGGGATGCTTTTCAGAGGGGTTGGTGTGAACTTGATGGGCAGAATGGCCTGCTATAGGGATTCTATAATAATTATATGAATAAAAATGATAAGGCTCACAGAAGGTGCTATGTTGTACATAATTCATATATAGTTTCCATAATAACAGCAGATTTACATGGACAAACTGCCCAAGTATCACTGGTCTCAACTTTAACATCACTACTATCAGCAACAGAAGCCAAATTCATGTGACAAATTTGCAATGAAATACGTCACAGTTGAGAACCTCAGGAGACTAATTTTCTACTTGGGATTTCGGGCTGGTGGTAGTTGCAAACTACTTCGCCTTGTCTTTTCAACCAGTGTTCTGAGCTCCCCTATTATTAGCGCTGGGGATGTCTAAGAAACCTCCCCCAGCAGCCCGTTGTTTCACTGTCCCTCACCGTTCACACTTGTGGGGAGTGCAGACCTTTGGACTCTCCCACTGATTGTGGAATTGCTTAGCTCTGTCTGCTGCATGCTGCTTATGCTGCTTAGCATTTATATAGTTGTAACCTCACCTCACCAGACTGGCCCCTCAATTATAGCTGTGTCTGCCACGCTCTCCCACACAGCTCATTGTACCAGGATTGATCCTCAAACATGATGGCCATACTAGAGTAAGGGATCTGTTGGATTACAAGGTTAGATTATTGTTGAATAAAATTATGCTCCTGCAGATAGTCCACTAACACAAATGCCCAGTATTAGGCTGCTGGATCTATCTTACAGCTATCCCATTTAGCATAGTTGATTTTCAATATGGAAATGAAGTCCTATATTTATAAGGACAGTGAGTTAACCATGGTTACCAGTGCTGTTATGGATAGATGTATTTGTGACTTGTAAATTGGTGAGAATGAGGTTAATTAGGTTTTCCCTTGATGCTGGTTACCTAGAAGCTGCCCCAGGTCTAGCAGGTATGTTCTTCAAGACACCTAGTTTTTGCTCTCGAGTTGGTGTCTTCTCGTCAATCTTGGTGATGGGCGTTAGAGTCCTCTTTTCACAAGTGTGAACGGTAATAGACAGTGAAACAACTAGCTGATGGAGGAGGCTTCTTAGACATCCTCAACGTGAATTATAGGGGAGCTCAGCAGGTGAAGTAATTTGCAACTACCACCAGCCAGAAAACCCAAGTAGGAAATCAGATCCTGAGGTTCTCAGCTGTGATGTATTTCATTGCAAATTTGTCACATGAATATGGCTTCTGTTGCTGATAGTAGTGATGTTAAAGTTGAGACCGGAGATACTTGGGCAGTTTGTCCATGTAAACCTGCTGTTATTATGCAAACTATATATGAATTATATGGAATGTGTACAATAGTGCACTGTTAAAAATATAGCACCTTCTGTGTGCCTTATCATATTTATTCATATAATTATTACAGAATCCCTACAGTATGGAAGCAGGCCATTCTACCCATCAAGTTCACACCAACCCCTCTGAAAAGCATCGCACCCAGACCCAATTCCTGCATTTTTCATAGTTAGCCTGCACACTATGGGGCAATTTAGCATGACCAATCCACTAACCTGCACACCTTTGGATTGTGGGAGGAAACCAAAGCAAACTCATGGAGAATGTACAAACTCCACACAGACAGTGAATTAAGGGTAGAATTGAACCCAGGTCCCTGGCGCTGTGACGTAGCAGTGCTAATCACTGAGCCACTGTGACATCTGCCCAGCCTAGGCCATGACAGGAGCTAACCTTCCATTCATGGACTCCATTTACATGCCTCACTGCCACAGAAAGGCTGTCAACTTCATCAAAGATCCTTTGCACTCTGGTAATGCTTTCCTACAAACCCTTCTATCAGGCAGACAACACAGAAACATGAACACACGCACCAGAAAGCTAGCACGTTAGTTTAAAACGCAAGGCTAAGTAGTTGGAGTCCTCCACCCAGAGTATATTCCATGTGGACGAACGTTAAATTGTTTCCACTGAAAGGAAAATAGGCAACAGACAAACTTTGTGAATGAAACTAAAATTGATACAGATGAAGTATTGGTGTTCAAAATGTTCAACCAATGCAAAACCACAATCAGTAAAGTCAATGCATGTAGGAAAATAGAGTTAACTCAGTAAAATATATTTCAAAAGAAGTCATGAACAATCTTTAAGACCACTCTTTCAGTGCTATTTGTATTTCTGGACAACAAAACAGCCTCATTGGTCTAAATATGAGAGTAAATTGGAGAAATGGGTCCTTCATTATTGAAATGTTATAGTGCTCTGAACGAGATGGGAATCGGCAAGAAATCTGGAAGAAACATTTGCGAGGTGTTTTTCTTTGGAAAATTGGAAACAACTCATTGAACTTTCCAAAAGATTCCTGGTGTGAAGTTGATATTTTTACCCATGTTACGACCCCAACTGATTTATTTATTTTTACAACAGTTTAAATCAAACTATAGGATCAGAATAAGCAGTCACAGGTCTAAACTAGTAAAATATATACTGAAGACTGTTGTCAGCATTTTGTCCACACAGATTGGTCAATGTAAGGTGAAAATGTCAGATACAGAAAGACAAGTAGAGAACTGAATCGTACCTAGAGTTGTCCATTCAGAAGATAAGGGTGAGAGTACCTTTAGGTTTGCCTTAACGTTTGAATCCTGGAAAAATGCCTACAGGATAAAAGGCATAGAATGAATAAATGTAATGAATAGACACAATAACTATCTGTCCATTGGATTTTTCACATATATTTCTAAATTTGTGTCCACAGAATTCTAATTGCAATTCAGAAGGAACTCATTGACCATGAAGTGCTTTGGGGTCTCAGTAATATAAAAAGGTCCTGCCTATATTTTTGCTGCTATCAATTCTAACATAACAATTTCTGTCAGACGCTGCCCAGACGCACTGTAGCTCTTTGTCAGAAGGTTACAGATTCAAGTCCTACTCCAGGTTCTCCGTACAAAATCTGAATTTGCGTTGCAAAGCCTGACTGAGGAAGTGGTCTTTGTTTGGGTTGCCATCATTCGGTGCGACTTTTCACCGTCTGCTCCCTGAGTTAGTCAACAACGTTTGGAGTGTGTCATTTGGAAGAAGAGCAGAGGAGTAGGATTTGACAATATTTATCAATAAGTTAAAACATATGATCTAGTCATAATCACATTGCTATGCAATTGAATCCCACATTGCCTATCTTAATTACAAGAATAACTAGCATTTCAAAATTACTTGACTGACCGTAAAGCACTTTAGGGAAGTTTAAAATCTTGAAAGGCACAATATGAATACAAGTCTTTCTTTCTTCTGAGATCTGCTCCACTCTGTAGAGTATATTGTTGTCCTATTCTATTGCTTCTGAAATACTCACCAATTATCTTCCACAAGTTTACTGTTTTAATTGGAGAAAAGTAGCATTCAAGCACAAATTTATATCTAATTTGTCTCTCAAGTTTATTTGACACAACGTGAAGAACAATGGCATAGTTTCTGTTCATTTGGATTCATAATATTAGAGAAATCGGAGGAAATCTGTCAAACCAGTGTAAACAATTAATGAACTTTAACTGAACTAGATCCAAAACCATTGTGTTCTCTGTGACCTTTCACACTGGTGAAAGATTCCATATATTGAACAAGTTCTGTTTATAAAGTTAAACAGGAATTGCTAGGGAAACTTAGCAGGTCTGACATCATCTGAGCAATGTGTTTTCTCTCTACAGATGCTACAGGACCTGCTGAGTTTATCCAGTACTTCTTTGTTTTATTTTATTGTCCATGAAACTGCGCAAGTCAAAGACTTGAAATTCAAATAAATGCATTATTGGAGGAAGTGTCTTTAAACTAGTCAACAATGTTTAGGCACACAGGCATTAATAGCACATTTTAAAATATTTTCATAACAGATTTTAAATTACTCTATAATTGTCTAATGTAGATCAATAAAACTGAAAAAAACTGCCCATAACTATTTGAAGTTATTTTCAGTGATTTTGGGACAGTATATTCATAGGTGCAAGACTGGTCACACATTAGAAAATACTTTTATTGCTGAAAGACTCATTTAATTCTATGAATTATACTGCACAAAGTTAGTTCTCTTAAAGATATTGATGCATAATCCTTAATGAAAATAAAATTATGCTCTCCTATTAACCCAGTTAATTCAATGAAGTCTTTACATTTATCATAATGAAAATAAATTTGATCAGAGACTTGAAGAGTAATTATGTGTGCAGTTTAGCAAAATTGTATGACTGCAGCCAAAGCAGAAACTCTATCCCTATGAATTTGAAAACTTAAATGTTCAGTTGGACATACTGCAAAAGGTTACAAGGTGAAATATAAAATTATAGTGGGCAGCATAGTGGCTCAGTGGTTAGCACTGCTGCCTCACAGCACCAGGGTCCCAGGTTCAATTCCAGCCTTGGGTGACTGTCTGTGTGGAGTTTGCGTGTTCTCCCCATGTCTGCATGGATTTCCTCCTCCAGTCCAAAGATGTGCAGGTTAGGTGAATTGGCCATTCTAAATTGCCCATAGTGTTAGGTGCATTAGTCAGAGAGGAATGGTTCTGGGTGGGTTACTCTTCGGAGGGTCGGTGTGGACTTGTTGGGGCGAAGGGCCTGTTTCCACACTGTAGGGAATCTAATCTAATCGTGTACACCGAATGTTCCAGGATAGAAAAGGATTGCCATAGGTTAGGCAATTGAATCAGAGTAATCAAATTTAAGAATTTCTGCAAATATTATGTGACATGATTTGCCAGTCTAGTATATTTCTGTATTAACATTGCAATATGGTGTGAAAATATCTATTTCTGAACATATTTAAGCCAGTAGTTCTTATACCCAAGTCTGTGGATCTCCTGTGGAATCTGTGTCTCTGTGTTCAGATTAAACACTGCTCTTTCCCTATTCCTTGGTGCTTTCTCAGTCCTCTGTTCTCTCTGTTTTATCTCTAGCTTCCCCTGCTGCCCAGGACCCATGCTCACTCTGTTGCTGTGCTTCACAAATACTCTCTCTATGATTTTGCTAATATTCCTGTTCACCTTGCGTTCCTACCAAAGGTAGATATGTTTTGCAGTGAGAAGTAGGCACACCCATTGTTAATATTTTCTAATCAACCTGAGGTGTTATTACACACCCCTATAGCAGTTGGGACTTGAATCCAGGTCTAATTGGCTCAGAGGTAGGGACACTAGACACTACGATTGCATCACAAAAGCCCTTAAGTTTTAATTGTATAAGTATTCGAATCAACGTGTTCAGAGATGTTATTACATGCCTTTGGAGCAGGTGGGACTTGAACCTAAGACTCCTGCTCAGAGGTAGTAACATTATAAGTGCCCCCTTTTATTGTAATGTATAGTAACACCGGAGGACAGCGCCTCAGTGTGCAGTTGCTGCAACCAAGACTCCCTGTCCCAACCACAAGTCAGTGCTCTACCAACAATGATTGGAGCAAGGTGCAGATCCATGGTCTCACAAGACTAACAGATGCCACCTACCATGGTAATTGTGTTCAGTTGTAGGCAGATAGTGAGCAATAACTAGAATCCACTGTATCCCAACAGATTGACTGGAAGGTGTTGTTGTACTGTGCTAGGATCCCTGGCTCTCTATCAGGTTAGAGTCCCACTTTGTCCAGATGTGTACCATAACACATCTGAACAGATTGATTAAAATATACTTTAGACTGTTGAGCTAGAATGTGCATTCTTATAATGTGTAACTCTCTAAATAAATGATTATTAAAATGTGTAAAGATTTACACTGGTTCTATTCAATCCTTCATCAATGTGGCAGCTCAACTCAGTGGCAAGCACAGGTGTCATGCTGTGCTCAGAACCTGGGTTCAATTCCAACTTTGGGCAGCTACCTGTGTGGCCACTCTCTGTGCCTATGTAGGCTTCCTCCCATGGTCCAAAGGTATATAGGCTAGGTGGGTTAGCCATGAGAAATGCAGGTTTACAGGGTCTGGGGATGAGTCTGAGTGGGGTGCTGTTTGGAGGGGTGGTATGGACTCGATGGGTTGAATGGCCTGCTTCCACACCGTAGGGATTCCATGAAATGGTTTTTTGAAATATCACATCCACCCGACTGGTGGTTGTGATGAAATACTTTCTTACGTATAAAAGAAAAAAACACATCTTCATATTGTGAGTATGCTAATTGACTTTAATTAAAGTGGAGCTGGTGATGTGTGTGTATCTGTGAATGGGAGGGGTCGGGGTGGGGGTGGGGGAAAAGGGCCTGTTACTTTGAAAGGAAGTCCTTGAAGCAAAAAGGCTTGCTATTATTATATTAAATTATAATATTAAATAATAATAATATTAAATAATAATAGTTACAGTTGCCATATATATTGATAATCAGAACACAGAGCAGGAGATTATCTGTATCTGATTTCAACATTATATTTAAAAGGATTTTATCACTTATTTGCTAAATAAAAACTGCTAGATATGAATAAGCTCACACATGTATTGGGTAAGAAATTCGCACACCACAGGAGTCTTTTCAAAATTATGTGATCGCTCAGCAAGTGTGAAAACGGAAATTTGAGATGAAAATACAAGCAGTACCACAGCTCAAAAATACTACAGAAGCCAACATGAGATTTAAAAACGTTATGAAGAAGAACTGGAGAACCTACCTGGACAAAATTGTCCTTTTCATAAGGCTGGAAGTGTTGGTCAAAACTGAAAACCTGCACACTCATCCTTCCAAGCATTGACCTGAGAGGATGGAAAATTCCAGAAAGGGGAAATCTTAATGAGAACACGATTTCAGGATTAGCTTTTCAGAAAAGAAACGAGTGAGTTGTTTCCGGCCCAAATGATAATGAATTTCTTTGAGTTACACTGTCAATTCTTTACCCAGAGGGTCCTGCCTAATAACTGTAAACAATAATAAAGATAATAATTAAATGAACAAAATTAGTGAGTGAATCATTCGGGTAACGCTTTGCCCCTAACTTTTCCTGATCCTTGTTGAACACTTTGCTCCCAGTCTCAAGCCTCTCATCGTTTCTTTCTCATAGCTGTGCAGATCTTACCATTTCATAAAGAGGTCTCTGATTTTACTGTCTTCCAGGAAGTTGATCTTCTTGTTACTCAGATATCTGAAAGTAAAAGCTGGTTTCACAGCCCTTTCTGCAGCCATTGCTTCGCCAGTGTTTATAGTTGCTAGGAAACGCCCAGCCGCGTTGAAATTCTTCCCTGGATCCCTGAGAGTAATTCCTGTCGGTTCCTGGCCGCCTGCATTGTAGGAGGAGCTCATATCTAGGAGAGAGAAAACTACAGGCACTCAACACCATTCTGGAGGGAGTGGCTCAAGCACAGACTTGAAAATTGGTTTGGTAATGCCCGATTAACTCACATGTAGAAAGCAAGGGTAGATTGCTAGGGACAGGAAAAAAAAACTGCAGATGCTGGAATTCAAAGTCGACAGGCAGGAGGCTGGAAGAACACAGCAAGCCAGGCAGCACCAGGAGGTGGAGAAGTCAGTGTTTTGTGTATTAACCCTTTTGCAGGACTAGATGTGGGGTTAGGGGGAGCCACAGATAAAGGGAGGGAGGGGATGTGCCACTACTCTCCCCACCCCAACCCCAACCCCCTCTCTCTTTATGTGTGGCTCCCCATACACCCACATCTAGTTCTGAAGAACAGTTAATACCTGAACCTGACTTCTACACCCCCTGATGCTGCCTGGCTTGCTGTGTTCTTCCAGCCTCCTGCTTGTGTACGAAGGGTGTTTTGCTGTTTATTTAAATCTTTCATAGGACACGGAAATTAAGACTAGGGGTTTTTGCCCATAAGCAACTGCCCTTGAACTTGGGTGACATTCTGAGCACTTGCTGAGGGCAGTTAATCACATTGATGTGGGTCTGGAGTCACATGTAGGCCAAACCTCACATTTCCTACCCCCAAGGACATTTGTGAGTGTTCTATCAATGACAGTTTGAGAAGGGAAAAAAACTGCAGGTATTGGACATCTGAAATAAAGCAGAATATCAACATATGTGCAGCAGCTTCATCACACTGTGAGCCTATCACCAGAGGGCTATTTTCTCATTAGAGAGAGATAACTTGTAGTGGTTTAACCTGAGGGTCACCAGACCTCAGGCAACATTGAGAAGGAGTGTCCTTCATGATAACTTCAGCTGATGCAGGAATTGAAACCACACTGTTGGTGTCACTATATTACAAAGCAGTCATCCAGCCAACTGAGCTAACTGACCCTCAGAATCCACAACTCTACATCACACAAATTCATGTAAGACCCTAAGGTGGTCACCCTTGGTCCTGAAAAGTGCTTAATCTATTTCAGATTAATCATTTTAGGTGCCATAAAATACAAGTTGGTTTTGAAGTCTGAGCTCTGTATGTATCAGTGCACATTTTACAATGACCAAAATTATACAATAATCTAAATGCAGGTTTTATGCCCTGAATTAAGCAATCTTTCATGATTTAAATACTCATGTGCAGCATCCCAGCATTTATTAAAACTTTTGTTAATGGTTTCATTTTAATAGGTCTTTCAGATGTTTACATATTTTCTTTGAATGAGTAACAGTCATTTCCAAAATATTTGTTTTTATTGGGTTTAATATATTCTTCCTGTCAAAGTACACCACTTCACACATATCGATAATGAAATTTATTTTCCCAGTACAACCCCATTCTGCAATTTTTAAAAATGTCTTATTTTGTGGCATTCTGCCCTAGGATTAGCTATAACCCAAACGTTGTCATTGTTTGCAAAGTTTGACATTCTATTACAAATTTCCAAGATTAGTTTGTTAATAATAAATGTGCAGATTTATATCTCAGTGCCTGAGATCTGCAGCTTCAAGCGTTTCAATTGCTGCCAACACATTGCTAGTCTGTGGTCAGTTCTACATCTCTGCTTCCCCAATTACTGTCAATTTTGATACTTAATTAACCCGAGCTCTATTTCTAGTCACAAACTCATCATTAAACTTTCCTTCAACTCTATCTATAGTCTACAAAATTTTATTTTATTTTATTCTGGACTATTTCAGTTACTTAAGCTGCATATTCCAACAATTGACTGTACTGGAATTGAGTACAAAGAGGCTAAAATTACAACGTAGAGGCGAACTAAACATTGGATAAAAGGCTCTGTGCCTGGACACCCTCTGAGAGCCCTTTTAAAGGCCCCTCTCTATTTTTGACCCAAGATGCTGTCCACCAACATTCAAACACTGAACAGCAGGGCCAAAGAGTACAAATGATTGGGAACATGACAGAAGTCTAAGTAAACTCATGTGAGGCAGTCCACTACATTTCATAAAGACATTACATTAATGAAAGAGATTATTGAAGTGTTGTTTTCTGAATTAGGGTGAGCATATTGTGATCCCTGTAAACTGGCAGGAAATTTAGATTGTTCTGAGCATGCTCTCCAGTGGATTTCTGTTTCCACTTCCTATTGGCTGCCCTGCTGTTAAGGGTTTCAGAATCTTCTCACAAACTTTGATCTTCTAAAACAAACAGCAGTGCAGCGCATCCAGAAACAGATGTAATGCCTACTCTATTGTTCTTTTCATGAGGAGATTGATATGGATTGGACTAATTAAATCTTCTGGAGCTTTCTGTTTGTGCAGCAAACAAATTGTCATCACAAACAATGTTTTGTTCGCCTCTACGCTGTAATTTTAGCCTCTTTGTACTCAATCCCAGTAAAGTCAATTGTTGGACTATGCAGCTTAAGTAACTGAAATAGTCCAGAATAAAAGGATCCATTAAAAAAAGGCTTTCTTTAAATGAAATTTGTGCAATGAACTATATGGAAATGAAAAAAAGAATCGTGTATTAACTTACTGTGTGTAAATCAGTTTGCAGTGCCATACACTTTTGTTTTGGGATATCACACCTCGTTCCAGCTAGCATCGGATCCTGATACAATTGCTAAAATATGGGATAGATGTATTAATGTAGGTGTAGCTGCTGTAGAGCTTATGCAGCAATAAAGATTCATTGGGTGACTCTGAGGGGTTTGGCTTTCAGCAGAACTGCACAGGGACAGGAACAAATTCCTGCTGCTTAGTATCCATTCAGGAGGTCAAGAAATTATTACATTCTGGACCTTGAGTTAGAGGAGTCCATCTATTAACAGTCAAAAGTTTGAGGGAGACTGTATAAATTCTTTTTACTTAGTAAAATATTCCCCTTGAGGCGTTTTGCTCTAGTATCATTTGTCATATGGGTGGCCTTTTATCTAATTTAGCCCAAGAAAGCAGGAAGCTCTATCATTGCAGTCAAGAGTAATCTCTGATCAGCTGAGACACCTCAGGTGCTGCTACCCAGGGAGCCAAACCATGAGGTTCTGATGAGGTGTGAAGGGAAAGTCTGGATAGTTATCCTGTTCCAGATACTCTGAATAATCCTGTAAAAGCCACAGGATGACCATAAAATGCAACAGATTTTGAATTGCCTGTTTGAGTTCACTTTGTCCTGACAGTGCATACAGCATATCTTTTCTGGATCTCAATATTTCTGAACTGATAAGCAAGTAATTAAGATTAAAATTGCTAAGGGAATGGAGGCATACATGAACTGAACACTTCAAAACACTTGGACAATAACCTTACAATTGTAGATAAAATAATGTCAACACTTGCAGGTGAAATATTGAATGAAGCTGAACTTTACAATACACCAGCTGGAATTCATGTGGTGTATAATGCAAGCAAGCAAGACCATTCCTTGATTCATTTGTAGATACTGTAGAGATAAGGGGCAGAATAGCAATATTACAGCAACAGAATTATAAAACTCTTAACAGTGTTATGAAGATTCAGAATGTATTAATGTTATTATTTGAGATCATAGGTTCTAAAGTAGAAGAAAAGTTGATTTAGTATCTCACTTCAGTAAATTAGAAGATTGAGTTCAAACAGCATTTACAAAAAGTCAAGTGGTTTCAGGTAAAGACCCAGCATGCCCCTGAGGAAAAATAATTGTTGATATGTTTGCCACTAGAAAGAGACAGAGAAAGTGTGCGTGTGTGAAACAGAGAGAGAGAGAGAGAGAAGGAACAGGAGTCAGCTTTATGAATGGGAGAAGTGGCCCACAGCAGTAGAGATGCTGTTAATAGTAGTCCCCACACAATCAGGGCTGGGGAGAAATTCTCAGGTGTTTAGATGTCAGTTAGAAGAAAGCTTCAAAAGCAGAAGGCTGTGGAGATGTCGGAGAGGAAGGAATCCTACAAGGCTGTTCAGAATAATATGGGCTCTAGTAAGATGAGTGGTAGAATCGAATAAGATGTTCAGCAAGACCCCAATTTCAACATGGGGATTATCTTGCTACATCTTGTTCACTCTTCTCCAGTGGTGTGCCAAGATTCTCACTAGCCAGTGACCGTGATCATTCTTGCTAGTTAAAGGACTTGTTCACAGCCCAATTTGGTCTGTGATCTTAACAAACTCAACATAAAAACCAGCCATCAGGAAAACCCTTGGAAACCAGAGTGGACTCTTGGTGTCTACAACTTGGGGAAAGGGCTGGGGATAAGGACCTGGGGGAAAGGGCTGGGCAACATGTACAGAGAAAGGGACAGGTCGGCTGTTTTAGTTGCTTGAACACAGTTTGAGTAGTGACCTGGGTAAATAAAAAGCTGTGGGCTGAATGGAATGGACACCTGGAATGGCTGGGACGGGACTCACAATGGATCGCTTATGTGAACTGACTTGTGAGGGAGGGCTCTTCACCTGCAACTGCTCACTGGCCATGCACAGAGGAACAACATTGTCCTCTGGCACAGGTTCACAAAGTGCCCATCCCTGACAGTGTTACAGCATTGACCACCTTGACTTGGAAAATATTGCTGTTCCTTCAGTGTCACTCGGTCAAAATTCTGAAACTCTCTCACTAACAGCATTGTAGGTGTACCTACATGAATGCAATTCACCATCACCTGTCCCAAAGGCAATTATGTTTGGCAATAAATGCTGACTTAGCCAGCAAAATGTCTGTGCTCTGAAGGAATTAAATAAAGTCCTACCAACAGATTAGTACAACTATAGAATTTAGAATCCCTGCAGTGTAGAAACAGGCCCTTCAGCCCAACAAGTCCATATCAACCCTCCAAGGAGTAACCCGCCCACTCCCATACATTTAACAGTTGACTAATGCACCCAACCTTCACATCTCTGAGCATTGTGGGCAATTTAGCATAGCCAATTCATCTCGCCTGCACAGCTTTGGATTGTGGGAGGAAACCCATACAGACACGGGGAGAATGTGCAAACTCCACACAGACAGTCATCCAAGGCTGGAATTGAACCCAGGTGCCTGGCGCTGTGAGGCAGCAGCGCTAACCACTGAGCCACCATGTCACCCTGCATGCACTCATAGAAACTACTCTGCTGATTGTTCAAATTTTCTGATGTTGAAACCTGTTGCCTGGTTATTCTTCAAATGGTTTTCCAAATATCTATCACCAAGATTTTGGTGTTTTTTATATAGAAAGCCACCATGCTAACCATGATGTGATTTTTGCCATTAGCTGGGTGTTTTTACCTGATGCAGCAATCCTTTCATTATCTTCTGTAACATAAGAAAATGGACATGGGTATCATTATGTTGAAGAGTCTATCAGGCATTTTATTATGGTTAACTATTATAAATAAATATTCAATTGTAATTGAGCAGTATGCTTCCAGGAGTATGTCATTCTTCAAATCATACCAATTAAATGGGCTCAGGTCACATACCGGGATACAGTGATGATATCATGAACTTGTCTCTGCAAGGTATGACACACTGACAATGAAACATATCAAAACAGCAACGGTGGTCCTCTGATTGTACAGACGTACCAATCAAGCAATCATAATTCAGTTTAATTTGGAACTACCTCAGTAATATGTAGAAAGCATGTAGAAAATATGTCCTCAACTGCTTAATCTAGTTTCTAAGTCTACCTCGGGATATTGAAATGGCACAGAACAACTGATTTGCTTAATCCACAATCTCTTTATTAAAAAAAATCACAGAACAGGTTTTGTTATAGTTGAACAAGCCACATTTCTTCTGAACCCTATTTCATGGCTGACAAAATTGACCTATTTAAGCTTTCTCTTTGTACCCATTCCCGTCTCTGTACCTTGAGACACAAAGTAATACCTTAAATCGAGCCATTCAAGTACATTATTAACCTGGTTCTGACCATCTGGGACAACTCTCATGGAGTCATATCCTGCTCTCAGCATGGGCTGTCTCCCAATGTATGCCATTACTGGACGTAGTTTCTGGATGTCAACAGGGCAGGAAGAAACCATTCACACATAACTGAATGGTCATTGTCTAGGTTAGCGGTTTTATGTAAGAAATCTGTGACAAATTCCCCTTTCATAGAGGTGTGTCATAAACTGTGTGTTCATCTCTGTATGAGTAATCACTATTCCTTGTGGCCCAGTAATAATGCTGAAAATGTGGTGCTGGAAAAGCGCAGCAGGTCAGGCAGCATCCAAGGAGCAGGAGAATCGACGTTTCAGGCATGAGCCCTTCTTCAGGAATGGTTTCGGGCTCATGCCCGAAATGTCGATTCTCCTGCTCCTTGGATGCTGCCTGACCTGCTGCGCTTTTCCAGCAACACATTTTCAGCTCTGATCTCCAGCATCTGCAGTCCTCACTTTCTCCACCCAGTAATAATGTCCTTGGACAAAACCCCTCATTCATCACTCCATCATCTACCATCGCGAGGTACATCGTTGCCTACGTGACTCCTTCAAAACTAGGTTACATGTGACAACATGCATAAAATAAAAGCATGACTTCCATAATCAATTTATGCTGTAAAAGCAATTTTGGTAATAGTGTGTAAGATCACATAACTAGACACTTTCATATATGATACTTTATTCCACACTACTGAAAAAGGTGTTTTCTATTTTTACCCATTTCCTAAGAAGTTTTCAAGGGTGACATGAACAAAATTAGTTAATAAAAAACAAAATAGGAATAATATGGATACAATACAATTAAAAATAATACAATGGCCACAGAGATATCTTCCAGCCAATTGGAAATTGAAATGTCTGCTCTGACAAAGTGTCTGTGCTGTGTGACCAATGGTGCATCTCACATTATAAAAGCAGATGAGATTCAAAGATCAATTTTTGTTGATTCCTCAGATCACTGACTTTAGTTGCCTAGCAACTAGTCTAAGTTTATACAGGGTCTGAATTTATTTATCACCCTACATTCCAAACCAGTCACACATAGTACATCAATCTACATCACCTTCACCTGCTCCAGCCAGTCCAGCGATCGCTCTCCTTTTCTTCACTATGATGGATAGTGGAAATGAAGGCTGGAAACGCCACGGCTGTCAGTGTCTGAGGGAAATCTGGGTTGCACAGATTTACAATGTTTTCTCATCACTTATCTTTCGTAGAAACTCAAAACTCAATAATCAACTCAAAATGATAATGTTAATCGTCTCTTGGCAATGGAAGAAAGAATCTATACAAAGTCACTTTAGTATCCTGATGAAAACTTTTCATTTCACACAGAAAACCACATTGATGTGAACATTTAAATCCTTCTTCATGACTTTGAGACCACAGAATCAGTTGGAGATTAACCCCCCATTCCGGACAACAGATTATTTACTGAGGAGCCAACATCCCAAACTATTAGATTTCAATTTGTATTATTTGCTCTGACAATTTTTTGAATTATGAACCCAAAGATTTTTTACCCAGCAGAAATCGTAGCATGGGTACAAAATTTATTAAACTAATTTACAGATCAGTCATTCATCAGTGTTTTTCAGACTATAATGCTGTAAATAATGGCTGATATTTGATAGTACAGACTGAATTTATTGATGAATTTTGTTCTCCCTGGTGTGTGTAATAGCGAGAAGATGCAGTGAGAATGAAAAAGGATCAGATTTTAAACTTTGAGAAATATGCTTCAGATTCTCCCTTCGAGCAGTAAATGGCAAGTTGAGAATTTCACTCCCACTGAACAGTCACTGCCTTGATTTCATGCATTTACATCTCATTAAAACCTCAACTCACCTTATTTATCTGCTACTTTAAATTCTCTTCATCTTCACTGAGAATTGAGATTGATTCAAGCAAATAGCCACACGTGAAAGTCAGAGGGGAACAGACCTTGGTGTGGAGATGGGGGTCTACAGTTATTCATCAGGTGCCCCATAGACAGTCAGGGGGGTCAGTTTATTCCTACCCACAGGGATGGGCCATGTTCTGTCAGCCACTAGCTCCTACAAAAGCCCTGGGATTCTTGTCCTTGCAGTCCAATGAAGGCAAGCATACAATATGCCTTCTTGGCCACTCTATCCACCTGTGCAGCAACCTTCAGGGTACAATGGACCTGCATTCCCAGATCTCTTTGTCTACCAGAGAGGTATGGCTTCATAGAGATCAGAGAGAGGGAGCTGGACGCTCTTGAAAGGGATGTTCAAATAGACCACAGTATCTGGTCTCGAAGTGGGGAGTGTGGAGGGCCACAAAGGCATTGAGATTTTCAAAGTCATACTCAGGAGGCAGAGTGGGATTTTAATACTTTTGTAAAGGGATCAATTGAAACAGGGGCAGACTGAAAGGTCATAGGGACCACAGGGACAGCAACACAAAAGGAAACATGAAGATGAGAGAGTCCATGTATCACAGGTAGAACCTACAATTTACTCACAGAGAAACAAGGTTGGAAACTTACCATTTCAGACTAAAGGTCAACTGCACAGTAACTATCCAAAATACTGGATACAATGTGGATGCTGTAGGAATGGAGTGAAAATGTTGGAATTGAAGATCTGCCAGGACAGTTGCAGTAATCATATCTCCCTGATTCAGTAATGCCACCCAGCAGCTTCATTCACTCTTCAAGGAGGAACTTTCACAATTAAAGCCTCAAACAATCATCAGCATTGCATTGTGTCACTTCTTGTCATGTCAGCAAAGCAACTTTAAGATGAACTGGGCATTTCAGGCTTGAAGTTTCTATCTTACAAACATACTCCTGGAGTGCAATGCTTGGCTGCCACCAGTTTCACACAATGAACTATCCAAATGCAAAGGCATGATCTGCAATGTGGAACAGTCCATTTTCTTTGGGGGGGGGGGGGGGGGGGGAGCTGCTATTATGTGGCTTACTAGCAGCACTGTACTCCAAATGTAGTGTGATGATTTTGGTTACTGATGTCCAGATGGATGCGGTGACACACCTGAAGGCTCCTCATGGAGACATGGCATTGGGCTCCTTGGGAACCCTCAGTATCACATGACATTTGGGAATAACATGAGGCTTCACTGTTATGGATGTCCAGCTCAGAAGATTCTTCAATGAAGTTGAATTACTTCTCTGACAGTTTCCATAGATTATCTGCTAACTATTCTGCTTTAATGTGCCTACTTTAATGCAAGGAGTGTCAGAAATAAGAGTGATGAACTTAGAGCATGGATCAGTACTTGGGACTATGATGTTGTGAGCATAACAGAGACGTGGGTTTCACAGGGGCAGGAATGGTTGCTTGATGTTCCAGGGTTTAGAACGTTTAAAAAGGAGGGTGGAAAAAGAGGAGGGGGTGTAGCATTGCTAATCAGAGAGTGCATCACAACTCCAGCAACAAAGGTTGTTGAGGAAGGTTTGCCTACTGAGTCAGTATGGGTGGAACTTAGGAACAGCAAGGGAACAGCCACCACATTGGGGGTTTTCTACAGACCCCCTAATAGCAGTAGAGAGATTGAAGATCTCATAGGCCAGCAGATTTTGGAAAAATGCAGATTTAGCCAGGTTGTTGATATGGATGACTTCAACTCTTCCAATATTGACTGGAACCTCCTTAGTGCAGATGGTTTGGATGGAGCTGTTTTTGTCAGGTGTGTTCAGGAGGGTTTCCTTACTCAGTATGTAGACAGACCGATTAAGGGGGAGGCCATTTTGGATTTGGTGTTCAGCAATAAGCCAGGACAGGTGTCAGATCTCGTGGTGGGGGGAATACTTTGGTGACGTGATCACAACTGCCTCACATTTACCATAGCCTTTGGCGGGGTGGGGTGGGGGGGGTCGGGAAGGAGCAGTTACCAAGGGAAGGCATTTAATTTTGGAAAAGAAAATTATGATGCTATCAGACAGGAGTTGGGAAGTACAGATTGGGAGCAATTGTTCCACAAAAAGGGCACAGCAGACATGTGGAGACTGTTTAAAGAGCAGTTGTTGCGAGTGGTACACAAATTTGTTCCTCTCACACAGGTAAGAAGGGGTAAGATTAAGGAGGCTTGGATGACGAGAACGGAGGAGCTTCTCGTCAAAAGGAAGAAGGCAGCTTACGTAAGGCGGAGGAAGCAAGGATCTAGCACAGCTTTAGAAGGTTACAGACTTGCTAGAAAGGAGCTCAGAAATGGACTGAGGAGAGCCAGGAGGGGCCACAAAAAAGGCTTGGCAAGAAGGATTAGGGAGAACCCAAAGGCATTTTACTCATATGTGAGGAATAATGGAATGATCAGGGAGAAGATAGAGCCGGTCAGGGATGGTGGAGGGAACTTGTGCGTGGAGTCTGAGCAGATAGAGGAAGCTGAAAATGAGTTTTTGCTTCTGTTTTCACTAAGGAAAGGGAACTTGTTGTGAATGAGAACTTTGAGGAGCTGGGATACAGGCTTGAACAGATCAAGATTGATGAAGTTGATGTGCTGGAAATTTTGGCAAACATGAAGATTGATAAGTCCTCAGAGTCAGACCAGATTTAGCCTAGGTGGCTCCGGGAAGTGAGAAAGGAGGTTACTAAGCCGCTGACGAAGATCTTTGCCTCCTCACTCTCCACGGGAGTCGTATCAGAGGATTGGAAGGCGGCGAATGTTGTTCCTCTTTACAAGATCGGGAATAGGGAAATCCCTGGCAATTACAGACCAGTCAGTCTTATGTCTGTGGTCAGCAAAGTTTTGGAAAGAAGTCTGAGGGATAGGATTTATGACTATTTGGAAAAGCATACAGTGATTAAAGGCAGTCAGCATGGCTTTGTGAGGTGCAGGTCATGCCTCACAAATCTTACTGAGTTCTTTGAGGAGGTGATGAGACAGGTCAACGATGGTCGAGCAGTGGATCCGGCGAATATGGACTTCAGCAAGGCATTTGATTGGGTTCCCTATGGTAGTCAATGCATGTTTGACATCACGATGCTAGTTTTTCCAGATCTTCTCCTGTGATGGACAGTCTTCGTACTTACCACTATTTCTTGAACTGAAAATGTGTTGCTGGAAAAGCGCAGCAGGTCAGGCAGCATCCAGGGAACAGGAGAATCGACGTTTCGGGCATAAGCTACTAATATCTTAAAACTATGACCCCTCATGCCAGTCAATCCTGCCCTGGGGCAAAGTCTCTGGCTATCGACTCTATCCATGCCTCTCATTATTTTGTACACCTCGATCAGGTCTCCTCTCTTCCTCCTTCTCTCCAGAGAGAAAAGTCTGAGCTTATTCAACCTTCCTTCATAAGGCAAGCCCTCCAGTCCAGGCAGCATCCTGGTAAACCTTCTTTGCTTCGTAAAGCCTCCGTATCTTTCCTATAGCATAAGCCATTGATTCCTGAAGAAGGGCTTATGCCCGAAACGTCGATTCTCCTGTTCCCTGGATGCTGCCTGACCTGCTGCGCTTTTCCAGCAACACATTTTCAGCTCTGATCTCCAGCATCTGCAGACCTCACTTTCTCCCCAACTATTTCTTGAAACCGTACAAGCTTCTTTTAATCAAATAGAATCTTGAATTCCTCTAGGATATCATGGATGGATCTTTCCCATTGACTTCCTGCTTTTTAAATTATACATATAATCTGTTTAATATTTTGAATAAATATTTTCCTCTACTTATTTATTGCCATATTTTCTAATGAACTTTAGAAAGCACTCTCCTTGCAATTATGTAATTGCTTTTCGCGAATTTTAAAATTTGGGGTTTGAAGTCAAATATTTCATTCACAAACTTAATATGGAATTCAATTGTGTTATGATAAGAAAAGTATGTTTGGCTATGTAACAAAAATGAGGTATTTGTAGATTATTTATTAGATTCTGTCATATTGGCTGAAATACAGACAACTAAGGTTCACTTAAGGGTGCTTTTTGATGAAGGCAGGAGGTATGGGATACAGGGAGATTTGGCTATCTGGATTCAGAATTGGTTGGCTGACAGAAGGCAGAGAGTGGTTGTAGATGGAAAGTATTCTGCTTGGAGGTCAGTGATGAGTCGGGTCCTGCAGGGCTCTGTTTTTGGTCCTCTGCTCTTTGTAGTTTTTATAAATGACTTGGATGAGGAGGTTGGGGGCTGGGTTAGTAAATTGGGGGCTGGGTTAGTAAATTTGTAGATGACACAAAGGTTGGATGTGCCATTGATTGTATTGAGGGCTATTGCAAGCTGCAGCGTGACAGAGACAGGATGCGGAGCTGGGCTGAGAAATGGCAGATGAAGCTCAACCTGGATAAATGCGAAGTGATGCATTTTGGAAGGTCAAACTTGAATGTTGAATATAGGATTAAAGACAGGATTCTTGGCAGTGTGGAGGAACAGAGGGATCTTGGTGTTCAAGTACATAGATTACTCAAAGTTGCCACCCAAGTGGATAGGGTTGTTAAGAAAGCATGTAGTGTTTTGGCTTTCATCAACAGGGAGATAGAGTTTAAGAGCCATGAGGTTTTGCTGCAACTCTACAAGTCCCTGGTGAGACCACACTTGGAATATTGTGTCCCGTTCTGGTCGCCCTACTATAGGAAACATACAGAGGCTTTGGAGAGGGTGCAAAGAAGGTTTACCAGGATGCTGCCTGGACTGGAGGGCTTGCCTTATGAAGGAAGGTTGAATAAGCTCAGACTTTTCTCTCTGGAGAGAAGGAGGAAGAGAGGAGACCTGATTGAGGTGTACAAAATAATGAGAGGCATGGATAGAGTCGATAGCCAGAGACTTTCCCCCAGGGCAGGATTGACTGGCACGAGGGGTCATAGTTTTAAGATATTAGGAGGAAGGTATAAAGGAGAAGTCAGAGGTAGGTTCTTTACACACAGAGTTGGGAATGCATTGCCAGTTGAGGTGGTGGAAGCAAAGTCATTAGGGACATTTAAGCGACTGCTGGATATGCACATGGAGAGCAGTGAGTTGAGGGGTGCGTAGGTTGGGTTATTTTATTTTAGACTAGGAATAATCCTCGGCACAACGTCGTGGGCTGAAGGGCCTGTTCTGTGCTGTACATTTCTATGTTCTATTCTCACATTAAAGACATTATCGCTGGATCAATTGTGATGCAGTGCTAATGCTGAAGACAGTGACTACAGTTTCACCAGCAAGAACTGAAAGAACAACCTTCATTGCCCACCACACCCCCACCTTCTGAGTGAGAAACAGGTGAAGATCTACCAAGGAGGCAGAGGGGAATAATGAACCCTTCAACTACAAGGTCTTGCTGTCATTTTCTTTCTTTTTGAATATCAGTGCAGATGTTGATTAAGGTTCAGCCCCCTATCACCTTCAACCTCTACTATCAGACCTATGCTCAGGACACTGGAGACCAACTCATCCCAGAGTTGTTAAGATCCCAGCTGTCTGTCAGCAGCTCATTTTAAGTAGTAACTAGGGATCAGTGTAGCATCTCCTAATCCTCAAACCATAGTCAATGTATGCTTGATATCACGACGCTACTTTCTTCAGATCTCCTCCTGTGATGGACAGGCTTCATACTTACCATTATTTCTTGAAACCGTACAAGCTTCTTTTAATCAAATAGAATCTTGAATTCCTCGAGGATATCATGGATGGATCTTTCCCATTGACTTCCTGCTTTTTAAATTATACACATATTTGTTTAAAATTTTGAATAAATATTTTCCTCTACTTATTTATTGCCATGTTTTCTAATGAACTTTAGAAAGCACTCTCCTTGCAATTATGTAATTGCTTTTCGCAAATTTTAAAATTTGGGGTTTGAAGTCAAATATTTCATTCACAAACTTAATATGGAATTCAATTGTGTTATGATAAGAAAAGTATGTTTGGTTATGAAACAAAAATGAGGTATTTGTGGATTATTTATTAGATTCTGTCATATTGGCTGAAATACAGACAACTCAAAACTAAGGGTGCTTTTTGATGAAGCTGGGTGATATCTTCTTAATATTGATATTTAGATACAAACTGTATATTCTGAATTATTATCCCAATTGACTGGTCTACAGTGTTCAATGTAGCTGCTGAAAGGCATTAATTTCATTTTTACAGCAGCATTTAAGTGGAATAGAATCTTTTCCTACAGGTTGAAGCTGTTCAATTTAAAATAAAGTTTGATTATTTAAATAGCGACACTCTGTTTTGAATTATGTGCATATCTCACTAGATATAGTTTTGAGAAATACGGTTTAATATTCTTTTTTTCAGTTTAACTTCAAAGGAATTCGGGCTCTGTCTTAGCTAGGTTGAAGCCAGAAATCAGTTAGTCTGACATTGTCAATCATGAAACCTGTGTGAGCCATGTCATAAATATGAGGCTGTATTTTCTGTCTGTTTTAGATCAGGGTTCATGCAGGAGATTGTTGTTTTGGCATTTTGAAATTAGTAGACATTTATAATCACTGTAGACATATTATTTGTATGAAATACTGATCTTTTGTATTTAATTATGTTACTTGGAGGTTTATAACTTAAATTATGGTTCGATAGTATTTACACATTTATGCCTACCCAGTACAAGGAGACCACATGGTGATATATTCCAATCTTTCGACTACGATGACAATATTCTTTGTTTAATCTTCTAAAGTTTCTTTCATTTATCTTGACATGAAACAGATAAAAGCACATTCTGAATTGTTTCAGGCTGTGGGAGTGAACACAAGGAAATAACTTGCATTGAGAACAGAGAGCTGACAGCAACAATATTAGAAACAAGATTAGTCAAAAATCACTGATCATGTATATGCTTCTTAACCATTCTGAATTACCCGTAGTGTTAGGTAAGGGGTAAATGTAGGGGTATGGGTGGGTTCGCTTCGGCGGGTTGCTGTGGACTTGTTGGGCTGAAGGGCCTGTTTCCACACTGTAATGTAATCTGTAAAAAACTTGCATTGAGAACAGAGAGCTGACAGCAACAATATTAGAAACAAGATTAGTCAAAAATCACTGATCATGTATATGCTTCTTAACCATTCTGAAGGATAGCCATCTTAACAGCACATGAAATAATTGACAGCAGATTGCTTCATGGTTCAGTTAAGCTTATTAAGTCTATTAAACATGGTATTGAGGATAAGCAATAATATAAACACTTCCCACAATTTCCATATACATAATATCTCTGTTTATGGCACAATTTAGCTGACACCTGAAAATTATCCTATTTACTCATTTACATTCCCTGGTAATATATTCTTCAGGAGGTCAGTTAACTCGGCATTCAGATGATCACTGTCAAAAACCCTTTAAAAGGTGGAAATATTAGTACTGTCGATAGACTGGGCCAAATCTTCTGAGCAGTGAGAATGACCTGCTCCTTGTTACTGTGCTCCGGGACACCAGCTTCCAGGCTCAAGCTTCACCAGAGACATGGAGTGTTTGTGTCACGATGTCTTCTGTCACAGTTTAGGATCCTGGAGACCAAACCAAACAGCAGGAACTGCCAAACTCTGGGCTTTAAATGTATCTCCGACAAAGGGAGCGATAAGTATGGGAGTGACTGAGAAAGTAAACTAGCAGAGGGTTGGTGAGGAAGGAGAGTGTCAGGTTAGGGGATGGGGGGGCAAGGGTGGAGGGGTTAGGGAGCAAGGGTGGAGGGGGTCAGTGAGCAGGTGGTGAAGAGATGTGGGGGGGCAGATGGTGAAGGAGTTGGGGGTAGGGGGGGAACATCAGAACAAGGAGGTGTAGGCCATCTGGCCCTTCGATCCTACTCCACCATTCAATAAGATCATGGCTGATCTTTCCATGGCCTCAGCTCCACTTACCCGCCCTCTCACGTATCCCTTAATTCCATTACTGTTCAAAAAGTTATCTATCTGAGCTTTAAAAGCATTTACTGAAGTAGCCTCAACTACTCACTGGGCAGGGAATTCCATAAATTCCCAACCCTCTGGGTGAAGAGGTTCCTTCTCAATTCAGTCCTCAATCTGCTTCTCCTCATGTTCTCTTGTTCTGGTCTCACCTGCCAGTGGAAACATCCTCTCTACCTCTATTTTATCTATTCCCTTCATAAATGTATATGTTTCTATAAGATCTCTTCTAAATTCTTCTAACTTCCAATGAACATAATCCCAGTCTACTCAGTCTCTCCTCATAAGCCAAACCCCTCAACTCTGGAATCAACCCAGTGAGCCTCCTGGGCACCCCCTCCTGTGCCAGTACATCCTCTCTCAAGTAAGGATACCAAAACTGCATGCAATTAAGGGGGTAGGGAGTGGGATGACAGGGTGGGGGCAGGTGGTGAAGGGTGTTGGCATTGATAGTCAGGTCAGATGTTTGGTTGGGAGAGTTATGTGTTTGGGTGCAGAGAAGGGGTCAGTGTCTGTGATTAGGGGCCAATATGAGAGCTTAGCAGGATCAATTTTATATGTATCCAGCAATTAGAGCACATTTTAATTTCTCTTAAACTATAAAGATCAGTGAGTCTGAAAATCCTGAAATTTCTTCTTCTACATCAGCTTTAGGGACTTTCTTACAGAGTTCCAAATGTGAGGCAACTCTCTTTAAGAGCTTTCAACGTCCAGGGAAGTCACTGTGTGAGTTATGCATTGGGATCTCTGAGGTGTGTCATAGTACCATGAACTGAGTGCACCTTATGTCTGAACACCCAGAGATCAGAACATCTGGGCCAATGTACAGTTACTAACATCTCCTGACAATTTTTCTACCATTGATCTCCCTCCAGCTGAGGAACCTAAAGGCTGGATCTTCCTCTCCTCAAGATTGTGGGTGGCAGGAACATAAAATCCCAGGTCTGAGGTGTTACACCCGTGTGATGGAGGCTTCAGCTAACTTGTTTGTCCTTGAACCCATTGAGACCCTTAAGCGGCTGATGAATAGCCATTCCCTTTCCTTTGTATTTTACCCACGTGTAGGGGGAGCTCGTGCCAAGCAACCATAATACATGGCCTCTTTTGGGCAAGGGGCAGGAGAACCTTTGCGTGTGTGGCTCTTTGATCCATCGGAGGAATATCCTACCCACCTCCCGTCCAAGCTCATCCCTCCTTTAACTACCTCCCTGGCCTCTGCTTCCTACATCCTCCTCTTCTCCCCTTCCTTCCCAAGACTGCCCCCACCTGAACTCTTCACTTCGCAGTGGAGCTGCTGGGATCTGATTGGCTGGCAGCTGCCTCAGGAAGGACCCATTCATGATGAAGGAGTAGAAGTCTCAGCCTCATGTCATCGGCATTGCTTCCAGGGTTACGTACTGCGGGGATGTGGGAGTGTCACAGAAAGGATTCCCCCTCAATCATCTTGATTGAGAACAATCCAATTTCTCCAATGAATCCATGGAAATGAAACCCCTGCTCTCCGAAACAAATTCCTGTAAATCCTCTCTGCCCCACCTCTGAAAAGTCCATTCCCTTAACTGGAAACAATATTGGAACTTAGACTGAACCAGAGAACTTCATCATAATAGTCTTGTTTTTGAATCTATCTATCTATTTCTAAAGCTCAGGATCCTGAATGCCTTTTTAACCAATTTTTTAATCTATCCTGCAACATGATCAGCCCCAATTCATGTTGTTAACTCTATCTCAGATCCTGAAGGTGTGTGGTGTTAGCCTGACTTTCCCACTCTGCCTCGTGTGAAATACTCAGCCCTGTCATGATATCCTGGCACCCTGAGCCATCTTTAAAAGGCCGCAGTGCACCTGATCAAGTAGAATCAGATTACAGCTGCCCTGCTGTTTGTGGCATTTGCCTGGTCACAGAAGAAAAGGTGGAATTGTGACCTCACTTTGCAGAACGGAGGTCCTGCTGTAAACAATGTTACAGAAAAAGGACATACTTTACCCACAAGTCTGGCACAGAAAGCCACGACACTCTTCAGTGTGGTCTGAGGTTGCCATCCAGGTCAGCTATCTGAAGGAACACCCAATAGTGTAAGGGGAAGATTAACCATCTTCTGTCATCCACCAGGGTAAATGTCAGCACATTCTCTCTGCCACCACTATCTCTGGTGGTGCATTGCACCAATCTCTCAAGATGTTGACATTCTCACTATTGCTTGAAACATCTTTTCTCACTTGCTATTACCCATCCAATTCCCTGACACAGTGAACTCAATATGGCTTTGGCACTGCCTACTGAGTCGGAACCCCTCACTACCTTCCCTGCACCTGCACTTGCACTAACGGCTGCACTTGCACTATTGTATCTCTCAATCCCTCACTGTCTCTCTTTCTAGAAAGAAAGAGCCAATGAGAGGGAAGAAAGAGCGAATGGTGGGTTCCTGACATACAGCTCCTCTCTCCTTTCTGAGGTACAGATCCTGACCCTGACCTCCCTAAGCAGCTCATGACTGTTGCCAAATCCCAAGCTGACATTGGTAGTTGCCTTAAACTGACTGCTGGGATCTCTGACTGAGTCCCTGACAGTCTTTAAACTTTGATACATGGCTAATTGTTTGAAGTGAAGCAGTGTGTTAGCTGTGTATGTTGTTGCTGCAAATGTGAGATTGACAAAACACAGAGCTATCCAGTAATATCATCACCCCCTTGACTGAGTACTGCTGACAGCAATAACAAGTTTTCTCAGTCTTGTGTCCTCCACGTTGCCAGAGAAGGGGGTGGAAGCAGATACAATAGCAGCATTCAAGAAGCACCTGGACAAATACATGAACAGTAAGGGAATAGAGGGACACAGATTCTGTAAGTGAATGCAGTTTCAGTATGGAAGGGCAAAATGTGTCGATGCAGGCTTGGAGGGCTGTTCCTATGCTATACTGTTCTTTGTTCTAAAAGGCAAGATAATACAAGGCAAGGCAGGGAAATGGTGGACATCCAGGTAAGTGAGTGCTATGAAAGTAAGCAAGTGACTAATTTCTATCCGGTAGGTGGTTGAATAGGAGGCTGCATATTAACGAGTCAAGAACAAGTGATAATGAGTGATAATGGGCCCAGAGTGTGGTGCTAAAAAAGCACAGCAGGTGAGGCAGCATCCGAGGAGCAGGGGAATCGATGTTTCGGGCATAAACTCTTCACCAGGAATTCAGACTTATGCCCAAAACCTTGATTTTCCTGCTCCTTGGATACTGCCTGACCTGCTGTGCTTTTCCAGCACCACACTCTCAACTCTGATCTCCAGCATCTGCAGTCCTCACTTTCTCCTATAATGACTGAAAAACTCAATCAATGGGTCACTCACTACTCATGAGCAAGAATGTCATCTTAAAATCCAGAACTCAAGTGGAAAATCTGACTTATTGCCCTCATTATCAAAAAGGTCTTGAATTTTCACATGATTCTCATCTCTGGCATTTTTCAGGGTCTGGATAGATTCCACCCGAAGAGTTTTGGTGAACCTTCTTATTATGGGATAACCACAGTCTGGATTGATTTTACCTTCTCTTGATGAATGGACAATGCACATTTGCAGCCGCAGTTACCAATTGAACAATTCCAGCAGCTTTTTTATCTGCTTCTCTAACTAGGGACACAAAAGTCAACATAGTGAGGATGTTACTGAGCAAAGATTATTGGAAATGAGAGGACTCTAACATTCTTTTTGTGACCTCATTCTTTTGAGCTTATGCCAGGCTGTCATTTCCATTGTTCTGGCTTCAGAAGTGAAGCATAAGATGTTCTAGTTAGCTGCTTTGCTCTTTTTAATCTATTAGAAATGCTTAGAAATACAGGAGAGCAATAGAGTATATTCTGTCTGTAATTTTGAGCAGGGATCCACACATCTGTTTCAGACATCTACCACTTCTGTTTAAATGTTAGTAGTGCTCCATGAGTGGGCAATAACATATCTTTAACTCACTGGGAAAATTGATTAAACAGTTAACTAACGACTGATCCTTTATTCAGAAAATTAGAAACTGTGACACAGAAGGAGACCATTAACAATGCTAAAAATCACACAACACCAGGTTATAATCCAACAGGTTTAATTGGAAGCACACTAGCTTTCGGAGCGACGCTCCTTCACCCTCCGAAAGCTGGTGTGCTTCCAGTTAAACCTGTTGGACTATAACCTGGTGTTGTGTGATTTTTAACTTTGTCCACCCCAGTCCAACACCGGCATCTCCAAATCGTGATTATTAACAATGCTGTCTTTCAATAGAACTGTCTACTCTCACTTCATTTCTCCAGCCTTTTCTTCACAACCTTTTATAGTCTTCACTTCTAGCAGTCATTCAAACCCTTTAAAAGTCATGGTCTCTGATGTAATAACCCACATTGTGATAAAATGTGCTGGACGAGGGAGATCCAGTAGATGTAGTGTACCTGGACTTTCAAAAAGCTTTTGATAAAGTCCCACACAGCAGGTTAGTGAGTAAAATTAGGGCACATGGTATTGGGGGCAAAGTACTAGATTGGATTGAAAATTGGTTGGCTGATAGGAAACAAAGGGTAGTGATAAAGGGCTCCATTTCAGAATGGCAGGCAGTGACCAGTGGGGTACCGCAGGGATCCGTGCTGGGACCGCAGCTTTTTACAATATATGTTAATGATATAGAAGATGGTATCAGCAATAACATTAGCAAATTTGCTGATGATAAAAAGCTGGGTGGCAAGGTGAAATGTGATGAGGATGTTAGGAGATTACAGGGTGACCTGGACAAGTTAGGTGAGTGGGCAGATGCATGGCAGATGCAGTTTAATGTGGATAAATGTATGGTTATCCACTTTGGTGGCAAGAACAGGAAGGCAATGGAATCAATTTAGGTAAAGGGGCAGTACAGAGAGATCTGGGTGTTCTTGTACACCAGTCAATGAAGGCAAGCATGCAGGTACAGCAGGTAGTGAAGAAGGCTAATAGCATGCTGGCCTTCATAACAAGAGGAATTGAGTATAGAAGCAAAGAGGTGCTTCTGCAGCTGTTCAGGGCCCTGGTGAGAATACACCTGGAGTACTGTGTGCAGTTCTGGTCTCCACATTTGAGGAAAGACATTCTGGCTATTGAGGGAGTGCAGCGTAGGTTCACAAGGTCAATTCCTGGAATGGCGGGATTCTCTTACACTGAAAGACTGAAGCAACTGGGCTTGTATACCCTTGAGTTTAGGAGACTGAGAGGGGATCTGATTGAGACATATAAGATTATGAAAGAATTGGACACTCTGGAGGCAGGAAACATGTTTCCGCTGATGGGTGAGTGCCGAACCAGAGGACACAGCTTAAAAATACGGGGTAGACCATTTAGGACAGAGATGAGGAGAAACTTCTTCACCCAGAGAGTGGTGGGTGTGTGGAATGCAATGCCCCAGAGGGCAGTGGAGGCCCAGTCTCTGGATTTGGATAGAGCTCTCAAGGATAGTGGAATCAAGGATTATGGAGATAAGGCAGGAACAGGATACTGATTAGGAATGATCAGCCATGATCATATTGAATGGCGGTGCAGGCTCGAAGGGCTGAATGGCCTGCTCCTGCACCTATTGTCTAAAGTCTATAAAACTTACCATGTTTCAAAAACTCTGTATTAAACAAAACATCTTGTAATCTTACACACATTTTATTCTTGATCACAATGATCCTACTTATTACTGCATCACCCACCAATAAAAAAGATTAATTACACTTCTATATTGAATCTTACAAATATTTCAGGTATTGAAACCAACTATTGGATCTTCCTTCACCTATTTTTATCCTCCCCAGGTATGGGAGCAGTGCCAGCGGACTCAAGGCTTCAAATATTACATCCCCACTTAAAAATAGTTCAATAATACACTTGATAATGACAGGTCCCTGGTGGAGAAACCTTTAAACGGAAGAGTCTGAGGCAAAATCAGTTTATTACTTGGAAAAATAGGGGTGGATAGCTAACACAAGAAAGGCAAATGATGTTTGATTAAATTGAGTTCTTTGGTATAACAGAGAGATAGAGAGAGAGAGAGAGCTGATGAATGGTGTCCAGTTGATGTTGTGTATATGCACTTTCAAAATACATTTCACAAATTACCACACAAGCACATTAGTAGCATTAAAGGATAAGAGATTACAGGGGTAATATGAGGACAATATTTGCTATTGGACAGAAAGCAGAGAGTAGCTATGAATGGTTGTTTTCAGTCTGGAGAGATGTACGTATTGGTGTTCACCCAGAACGTGGTACCAGTCACTGCTTTTTGTTGTTCATATCACTGACCTGGATTCAGGGATATTGGACATAATTTCAAAGTGCGAAGCTAATACAGAATTCAGTCACGTACATCTTGGCTGTGAAGCAATGGAGAAATCTGATGAAAGCAATGCAGTTTTTATGTATTTGTACTTTCAAAACGCATTTGATAAAAGTACACATTATAGACTTGCTGGCCAAACTGAAATCCATTCAATTAAATAAGCTTTGGTTGAGTGATACAAATTTGGCAAAAGGTACTGCTGAGTTGTTTTAGAGAGCAAGTATATGGTAGTGTTTCCAAGAGGTCAGTAAATTAACGGGTGACTTAAAACTCAGTAATGCAGTAAATAATGTAAAGGACAGTAACAGTCTTTAACTGGATATGGATAGCTGGGTGAAGTGAGTAACCATGTCAAATGCATCATCAGAAATTGCTGGAAAAACTCAGCAGGTTTGACAGAATCTGTGGAGAGAAAGCAGAGTTACCTGAAAGTTGAGTGACTCTTCTTCAGGATAGTTTTGAAGATACTACTAGAAGCCTTTAAGAAAAGCAGATTTGCTGGATCATGTGATCTGTAAACAACTAAATGGCTAAGAAAGAAATCCTGCTAAGGGTGTAAGGGCAGCTCAGGATAAAATTAAATTGCATAAACACAAAGGTAATCATTTCTAGACTGTTACTAAAGCCTCAAGCAAAATGGCAAGTACCTTCAGTCGGTAGACTGCAGCGGTTTGAGAAGGCAGCTCACCATCATCTTCTCCAGGGCAACCAGGGACGGGCAATAAGTGCTGATGCCCATGTCCTACAAGTGAATATATAAAAAAAATTCAAGAGCTAAACACATGACTCAATGAATGGGAGAAATGGCTTTTGACTCAAATGGTACTGAATCAAAGTGGTACTGGACAAAGCAGGAGCTTTAACCTATCATAGATTCCCTACTGTGTGGAAACAAGCCCTTCAGCCCAACAAGTCCACAATGACCCACTGAAGAGTAACCCACCCAGACCCACTCCCATACATTGACCCCTGACTAATGCACTTAACCTATACGTCCCTGAACACTATGGGCAATTTAGCTTGGCCAATCCATCTAACTTGCACATCTTTGGACTGTGGGAGGAAACCGGAGCACCCGGAGGAAACCCACGCAGACACGGGGAGAATGTGCAAACTCCACACAGACAGCCGCCTGAGGCTGGAATCAATCCTGGGTTCCTGGCGCTGTGAGGCAGCAGTGCTAACCACTGAGCCACTGTGCCACCCTCCCACAACCTTGGCATTATCATCATGTAGGATGGCCTTAACCGGGACCACATTGATGACCGTGTCCCGTGGGTTATAGAGAGGGTGTTAAACTAAATAGAGAGGGATGGTTCATGTGAGAGAAAATTTTAAAGTGAAAGAGAAAGAGAAGACAACAGTGTTCAGACTACTTATGAACTCCCCAGTTCCGTTCCTGCATATGTCAAAATTCATGGGCGTTTCCTCCATGTTTCTGATTTAATATAAATGGGTTCTTACAGCTTTGCTCCTGTCAAATGGGGAATTATTGGAAATTGGAAATTTGACATTGTAGTTTTGGCAGCCTCTGATCTGCAACAACCACAACATCAGATATGTTTACTCTGCAAAACTGGCAAGACCAATAGCTCTGAAATCTTTGGTGGAGTCATGGTTTTATTTGGCCCATTTAAGTGCAGATTGCATTTCTGGTGACCATGTCCCAGGCAGTCCTCCCAAGCTGCACAGCTGCTTTGAAGGTCCACACACAAGGACTGACTCTTCATGAAACACTATTCCCAGCATTGGCCTCCCGTTTCAGAAGACACTACTCTGTACAGATCTCAGAGATCCATTCAGAGGAAAAACAAATTAGATGGAACATGAGATGTAACCATTCTGACAGATTTCAAGAGCCATTCCAATCTATCGGACCTCCAGATTAGGCCAATACCAAGTCCCTGTTGTAATGACACATTTGCTTCTGGCCTTTTTAGGCCAAATTCTTCTTTCATCAACTCTTGCATCAGACTATTTCATGAGTTAGAAAATGCTGGGATTTTCTTTAGAAACTGGTTTCATATTTCAGTCTATTTGCAGAAGGACCCATTTCTGTTTATCATGGAGAGTCTGCTCTGTGTGAGTGTGTATCTCGTGCACATTCTTTGGCAACACGGTCTGTACCATTTGCTTAAAACCATGCAGCAAGTGTGACCCTCACATCTATACCTGAGATTAAAAATCGAGGTCATTTCCTAATGTGAGTCAATTTACAAATGGCAAATATAGGCCTAAACATGCATTTTGTCATTGAAAAGAAATGGGGTTGTCTTCTATGTGGCAAAGTACTGTACTTTCAGTGGATAGATGACCATAGTTGATCACACAGATGTGACGTGGGAAGCTATTTTGAAATCTATACATGTTTACCTACAGTTACTTGACTAGGTCTATACTTTATGCTCTACAACAAAACATTGCCCTGGAATTGTCTGTAAATATGTTACATTGACAGATTAAATACCTGCACATTAAAATCCCACCATAATCAATAATTACAATAAATTACTGAGATTGAATCAGATTCCCATGGGACTTACAGAATATACAAATACTGCTTGACAATACTTTGTAAATCACTTCAGTCAGTAGTGGTGATGTTAGACAGACATAAAATAAGATTAATACTCAAAGTGCTCCAACAGTCATTGTTAAAACTACCACTATATAATCAAATATCTGTTTCATTTGTGGGAATAACAAAAAGATTAACCATGATTAATTGGATTAAGATCAACAATGAATAATCTTCTCACAATAATACATTACTTTGTTTTGAAACAGTCTCGCAGGTTGCTAAGCAACAACATAGGGTAGGAATTTCCAAGGAGTGGCAATCTCATATCAACTGGCATTCTGTCCCTTCTGTTCTGTGATAGGAGTGTGCTTCATATTTCTGTCAGGACAGCCCATTCAGGGCTCTTCTGAAACATGGAGCAGCACCCCCATTCTGATAGCTCTCTCGTAATGGAAACTTGTTGAAGAAGGCAGATCATATCCTTATTCACAGAAGTCAACTACTATTTATGGAATTGTAAAGGTCCAGAATCATGGAAAGTAACTTTGACAGCTGCTGTACATAAGGTATAAAGTTAGGGTGCTGGGAGAGTAGGGGGATAGGTCAGGTAAGTAGGATGCCAACTGGATCGGGTGTAGGGAATTGGGGTTAGGGTGCGAGCTGGGTAGGAGGTGGGATATTGGGATTAAGGTGCCAGGTGGATAGGGGTAGGGCACCGGTGTTAGGGTGCCAAGTGGGTATAGAGTAGGGTACTGAGTTTAGGGTATCAGGTGGGTATACAGTAGGGTGTTGGGGTTAAGGTATTAGGTGGGTATGGGGTAGTGTACTGGGATTAAGTTTCAGGTGGGTATGTGGGTAGGGTACTGGGGTTAGGTGCCAGGTGGAGATAGAGTAGTGTACTGGGGTTAGGGTATTAGATGGGTTTGGGGTAGGGTGCTGGGGTTAGGTGGCAGGTGGGAAAGGTGTCAGGGTGTAAAGTAGCAAAAGTATTGCTGCACCATTTAGAGCAGGTAAGGGAGAGTGGGAGAAATCTGGTCTGGCCGGATGTGAGGGTGGGTGTGAGGGTGGGTGTGAGAGTGGGGATGGGGGTGAGGTTGGGAGAAGGGGAGAGTGTGGAGACAGATTAGGGAAAGAGGGCTCCAGAGCAGGTGAAGGAGGACCACCAGCTCCTGATGAATGAAGGGGATTTAATACCCAGAGAGGGGGACGGCTGTGGAGAAAGGGGCCGGGTTTGGCTCCCAGGAACAAGAGGACGGTCCAAGATCCAGGTGCCGACGGTGGATCAGATCCAGAGAGGGTGAAGGGAGATGAAGTCCGGTGATGTTGAGTCAGGGGTGGGGTGTAGTTGGGGTCTGTCTGTCACAGAGTCACATAGCATGAGAACCGACCCTTCAGTCCAATCAGTCCATAAGACCATAAGACCATAAGTCATAGGAACGGAAGTAAGGCCATTCGGCCCATCGAGTCCACTCCGCCATTCAATCATGGCTGATGGGCATTTCAACTCCACTTACCAGCATTCTCCCCGTAGCCCTTAATTCCTTGTGACATCAAGAATTTATCAATTTCTGCCT
>NC_057715.1:293017-300543 GCF_004010195.1 Chiloscyllium plagiosum | reverse complement strand
CCCCAACATTGAACCCTGTGGGACACCGCTTGTCACCGGCTGCCATTCTGAAAAAGAATTCCCAACTCTCTGCCTTCTGTCAGACGGCCAATCCTCAATCCATACCAGTAGCTCACCTCGAACACCATGGGCCCTCACCTTGCTCAGCAGCCTCCCGTGTGGCACCTTATCAAAGGCCTTTTGGAAGTCTAGGTAGACCACATCCACTGGGTTTCCCTGGTCTAACCTACTTGTCACCTCTTCAAAGAACTCCAACAGGTTTGTCAGACACGACCTCCCCTTACTAAATCCATGTTGACTTGTTCTAATCCAACCCTGCTCTTCCAAGAATTTAGAAACCTCATCCTTAATGATGGATTCTAGAATTTTACCAACAACCGAGGTTAGGCTCCATGTCGAACATAATCCCAAACTAAACAAATCTCACCTGCCTGCTCCTGGCCCATGTCCGTCCATACCTTTCCTACTCATGTCCTTATCCAAATGTCTTTTAAACTGCACCCACATCCACTACTTTCTCAGGAAGTTCATTGCACATGTGAACCACCCTCTGTGTAAAAGATTTGCACCTCATGTCTTTATTAAATCTCTCTCCTCTCACCTTAAAAACATGTCCCCCAGTCCTGAAATCCTCCTTCCTACGAAAAAGACAATCATCGTTAACTCTATCTGTACCTCTCATTATTTTATAAACTTCTTTTACGTCACCTCTCAACCTCCTATGCTCCACTGAAAAAGTCCCAGCCTATCCTGTCTTATTTTATAACTCAAACCCTCCATAACCAGTAACATTCTGGTAAATCTGTTCTGAATCCTCTCCAACTTAATAATATCTTTCCTGTAATCAGGCGACCAGAACTGAACACAGTATTCCAGAAGAGGCCTTATCAATGTCCTGTACAACCTTAACATAACGTCCTCTCCTACAGTCAAAGGACTGCACAATGAAGGCAAGCGTGTCAAATGCCTTTCTAACTACCCTATCTATATGTGATGCAAACATCAAAGAATTATGTACCTACATCTCGAGTTCCCTCTGTTCTGCAACACTACACAAGGCCCTACCATTAATTGTTTAAGCTCTACCCTTGTTTGTTAGATCAAAATGCAATACCTCATTTATCCAGAACAAACCCATCTGCCATTTTTCAGCCCATTGACCCATTTGATCAAGATCCCATTGTAATCGTCAAAAACCTTCTCCACAGTCTACCATGCCACCAATTTTGGAGTCATCCACAAACTTACTAACCATGCCTTCTACATTTTCATCCAAATCATTTACATAAATGACAAACAAAAGAGGACCCAGAACTGCTCCCTGTGGAACAGCACTGGTCACAGCCTCCAGTCTGGAAAGCAACTCTCCATCATCATTTTCTTGTCTCCTGCCGATAAGCCAATTTTGTATCCAATTGGCAAGCTTACCCTGAATCCCATGTGACGTCATTTTACTAATTAGTCTACCATGTGGAACTTTGTCTGGTTTGGGGAATTTAGGATGGAGGGTGTGTGAATCCAGAACAAGGTCAGCTAAAGAGTTACCTAGGACTTGTATTTAATAGTCTAACTTTTAATTAACTATCCATTTAATTTCAGCAGAACTGTTGGAATTTGCTGGGATATGTGGAGACTTTTGGAGAGTTCCAGGTGTGGAGGAGTTTCCCCTGTGAAATTTCCTGAACAATTCCTTTGGATTGTACTCCACTGGGGGTTCTGCAAGTCCCCCTTTGCAACCCCCCATCGAGATTGGAATAATAACCGTCTGTCTGACCATCAGAAAATCCAGGCCACAGTTTCACACTGTTATTTGAGGTTATGCTTAAACATCTCTGCACTTGTTACAGTGGTAAATTTCAAGTTATGGGAAAGTTGTATAAACTTCATATAATCAAGAAGTTTTACTTAAATGTTAATGTAAATTTATTGTTGTCAACTGGTCAGAGTTCACTAACTACTTATTGACAAAATAAATTGTGTGATTACTGCACTATTGCAAAAATTAAGCAATTAGAATGAAAGTGTATGTTAGACATCACCAGCTGCTAGTTCCCTTCCAAGTCATTTACCATCATGACTTGATGTGGAGGCGCCGGTGTTGGATTGGGGTGGACAAAGTCACAAGTCCCATGATATTGGGTTATAGTCCAACAGGTTTATTTAAAATCATAAGCTTTTGGAGTGCTGCTTCTTTGTCAGGTGAAGTGACTTATCTGATGAAGGAGCAATCCTCTGAAAGCCTGTGTTTTTAAAGGTTGGGATATCTGGCTGGCATGGACAGGTTGGACCGAAGGGTCTGTTTCCATGCTGTACATCTCTATGACTCTGACTATAACCTGGTATGGGACATCTGATCATGACTTGCCAATATATTGCCACTCCCTCAGTGTCACCGGATCAAAATCTTGGAACTCCACCCCCTTACCCACCCCCAAACCCACAGCAATGTCAGCAGCAATAAGCACACTGGGGATGTAATGTGGGGTGAAAGCTGTGATTTACAGTTTTAAGTTTGGAGGCTGGCTTTCCTGCAAGCTTGGAGAAGTCCTTACTGAAAACCAAAAGGAAATCTAATTATTCTGTACAAATCACAAAAACATTGTCGC
The DNA here is from genome assembly GCF_004010195.1 of Chiloscyllium plagiosum. Lineage (NCBI taxonomy): Eukaryota > Metazoa > Chordata > Chondrichthyes > Orectolobiformes > Hemiscylliidae > Chiloscyllium > Chiloscyllium plagiosum. Next base: position 297,937 of record NC_057715.1, on the reverse strand, counting down.
TGTAGCTTAGATGCTGCCTTGGAAATACCAACAAAATCATCTTCAGGATCAGAAAGTTTTCCCATTTAAGTTAAAAATCTATTGCGAGGCTAATTACTTCTGCAATGCTACAAAATGTCATTTGTTTTAAGTGTTTTATATCTTTGTTTTAAAACATTAGCTGTTACTTTTTTCCTGCAAAACTGTCATGGTGGGAACTGCAACCAAACTCTATCAGGAGTAGTTTGACAACAGTTTTGAGGGATTTATTTGTTCATTTTATACTTTGCCAATTTAAATTTCCTTTTGCTGAAGGCTTGGCCAAAATCTGGGCTTTATCATTGAAGACGTCGAATCACGAAAAGTAGACTGAAGGAGGTCTTATTGTTTATTGGAGCTAAGCCAACGATAACTTACAATCGACTGATTAATCCACTCAATGACCGCTTCCTTGTTAAAGAAGAAATGCACAGAGAAGTACAACATGGAAACAGGGCATTTGGCACAACTAATCCAAGTCAACCTTTATCCTACACATCAAGAACTAGGTCTGAGCATATTTATATTTCTGTTTATTTGCATTTCTCTTCAAGCCCCCTATCTGCATCAATTACTGCAATAATCCTGGTGAATTTTGCAGTCTCACAACTCTCGATGTTTATATTACAGAAGTGTATTGAAATTTGAAAACACTTACATTTAACCCTGACCTTCATCTGGACTCGGAGAAAGTGAGGACTGCAGATGCTGAAGATCAGAGTCAATAAATGTATTGCTGGAAAAGCACAGCAGGTCAGGCAGCATCCGAGGAGCAGGAGAGCCGACATTTCAAGAATAAGCTGATGCTTACTTAGAACTTATGCTTGAAACATCGATTCACCTGCTCTTCGGCTGCTGCCTAACCGGCTGTGCTTTTCCAGCAGCACACTTTTTGAACCTTCATCTGGACTCCCCAATTGCTGGAAAGAATCTATTTCTCCCTATTTTGTACTATCCTTTCATTATTTTAAATACTTCCATATCATCTCAGAATGTGTTGTAACAAAACAGATTTATCTTTTTTAGTTTGTATTTATATTTCTTCATGCCTGCCGTGATTTAGTCTGGTATCCTGTCTGTGGCCTCAGGCTGCAAAACTCAGAGGCTGAGCATAAGTATTTCTCATGTCACGGGCGCCTTCCTCTCAAGTCCAAAATGGCGACGGTGTACACGTGTTGGCAAATACTGCCAAAGCTGAGGATTCAACCAGCTGAGGCACAGCAATACTTCTTTGTAACCAGCCTTTCTTTCTTGGCCTCCAGGCAGCTGGCACTTCTACTGTTCTTTTAATCTATTCTGACCACAGTGCATTCATGTCTAGTGATTCACCCTGTGCACATTCTGTCTCCCTACATTACCATCAAAGGCATGTGTAATACCTGTACTGAGCTGCTGGCTACAATTTCAGATCAAGGATGGGTGCTTGTTCCACAGAGATCTACTCTTCCTCTAGCTCTCTCCTCTACAGCATTACTTGTTGTCCAGATAGAAAGTCCTGCATATCTGAATCTACATACCTGGAAAGTTAGGATGACAGTGATGGGAGAAAAGTGAGAAATACATGGTTAAACCATCTACACTTTATACATCATACCACATTGCAGGGCAAGGGTGATTTGGAATTTTAGAAGGTAAATAATGTGAGGAATGTATTTGATAGTTTCAGTGACAGCACTTGCTACAGCTTTAGTGGCAACCACATTAAGAACACTGAGCAACTCCAGGAGAGATTGAGGACAGGCAGCTAATCCTACTCTGTGCAAGTTCTTTCCTGCTGTTTCCTTTTATGGGCTGTGTTCTGCAACGTAGACGATTGTCAGTAAATGTGTTGAATTGTGTGTGGACGACCCACCCGTCACAGCTGAATAGCTTTTAGTGTGTGGAAACGATTGCAATGGTCAGTGCCTGAGGAGGTGATGGAACCTATGAAAGTTTGGCAGGAGTCCTGAGTAAAAGCTATTGTTGATGGTTCGGTAATGGGGATGTTAAATGTTCAGCAGTGTGTTTGGTTGTCAGTGCTGTTGTAGGATGACATTTCAAACTATATTTATGGATATTGACCACTCATGTTTGAACATTGAACTTCTTCTTATGAAAGACCATAAGATGTGGAAGCTAGACTAAGTCAATCAGCTCATCAAGTCTGCTCCACCAAGGTTTATCTAATCATCCTCAATCCCACTTACCCCCCCCGCCCCCCTCCACCACAACCCTTGATCCCCTTACTGATTAAAATTCTGTCTGTTTAGGCTTAATACACATAATGACCCAGCCTTGACATCCCTCTATAGTAAAGGATTTCACAGATTTATTCTCCTTTGAGAGAAGAAATTCCTTTTCATCTCAGTCTTAAATGTGCAATTCCTTGCTCTCAGATTATGCCCTCTGAACCTGGACTCTCTCACAAAGAATGTCTGTATCTACCCTGTAAGCTCCCTAAGAAGCCTGTATGTTCCAATAAGATTTCCCCTTATTCTTCCGACCTGCTTAACTTTCCCCTGTGAACGTTTTCTGAACTACACCATTACCAACACCCGACAATTCCAGTATGTATATCTTTCTTCAGGTAAGATAATGAGAACTGTTCTCAGTATTCCCAGCGAGATTGGAAATTAGAGCAAAACCTCTCTATTTAATATTCAGGATTGGTAGTGCTGGAAAAACACAGCAGTTCAGACAGCATCCGAGGAGCAGTAAAATCGACGTTTCGGGCAAAAACCCTTCATCAGAAATATCCGAAACGTCGATTTTACTGTTCCTCGGATGCTGTCTGAACTGCTGTGCTTTTCCAGCACCCCTAATCCAGAATCTGGTTTCCAGCATCTGCAGTCATTGTTTTTACCCTCCCTATTTAATACACAATTCTCTTTGAAGGAAAGGCCAACAGTTCACTTGCCTTCCCTAGATGCCAGAGTTTTGTGATTATTAAGTTTTCACCAACTCATTTCAACTATTTATATGCCTCTGTTGATTCTTTGTGTCATCATTACCACCCGCCTTTCCACCTATTTTTGCATCATACTCAAACTTGGCTGTAGGATATTCACTTCCATCATCCAGGTCATTAATATATTTTGCGGATAACTGTAGCACCAGCATTGTCTTCTGTGTCACTCATGGAATACATGGAGAACGAGCCAATTGGATACAGAACTGGCTTGAAGGTAGAAGATAGAGAGTGGTGGTGCTTTTCAGATTGGAGGCCTATGACCAGTGGAGTGCCACAAGGATTGGGGCTGGGTCCACTACTTTTCATCATTAATATAAATGACTTGGATGTGAGCATAAGAGGTACAGGTAATAAGTTTGCAGATGACACCAAAATTGGAGGTGTAGTGGACAGCAAAGAAGGTTACCTCAGATTATAACAGGATCTTGATCAGATGGGCCAATGGGCTGAGAAGTGGCAGATGGAGTTTAATTCAGATAAATGCGAGGTGCTGCATTTTGGGAAAGCAAATCTTAGCAGGATTTATACACTTAATGGTAAGGTCCTAGGGAGTGTTGCTGAACAAAGAGACCTTGGAGTGCAGGTTCATAGCTTCTTGAAAGTACAGTCACAGGTAGATGGGATAGTGAAGAAGGCGTTTGGTATGCTTTCCTTTATTGGTCAGAGATTTGAGTACAAGAGTTGGGAGGTCATGTTGCGGGTGTACAGCAAGTTGGTTAGGCCACTGTTGGAATATTACATGAAATTCTGGTCTCCTTCCTATTAGAAGAATGTTATGAAACATGAAAGGGCTCATGAAAGATTAACAAGGATGTTGCCAGGGTTGGAGGATCTGGGGTACAGGGAGAGGCTTAGAAGGCTGGGGCTGTTTTCCCTGGAGCGTTCGAGGCTGGGGGGTGATCTTATAGAGATTTATCAAATAATGAGGTGCATGAATAGGATAAATAGTCAAGGTCATTTCCCTGGGGTGGGGGAGTCCAGAACTAGAGGGCATAGGCTTAGGGTGAGAACGGAAAGATATAAAAGAGACCTAAGGGGCAACTTTTTCATGCAGAGGGTGGTATGCGTGTAGAATGAGCTGCCAGAGGAAGTGGTGGAGGCTGGTACAATTGCAACATTTTAAAGGCATCTGGATGGGCATATGAATAGGAAGGGTTTGGAGGGATATGGGGCGGGTGCTAGCAGGTGGGACTAGATTGGGTTGGGATATCTGGTTGGCATGGACGGGTTGGACCGAAGGGTCTGTTTCTGTGCTGTACATCTCTTTGACTCCACTAGTTACAGGTTGCCATATGAAAATCCCTCTTTTATACCAATTCTTTTCTTCTATTAGTTGGCAAATATCCTAAGTACATTAATATACTATTCCTAAAAATATGGTGCTTCTTTTACTAATAGCCTTAAGTATAGGCGCTTATCAAATGCCTGTTGGACATCCAAATATATCACACTGATTTCCTGTTTTCTAATCAACCTGTTACATCCTGGAAGAACTGAAATAAAATTGTCAGGCAAGATTTCCTCTTAATGAAGTCATGATGAATCTGATTAATTGTATTATTTAATTCTATTTGTATTTCCACTCAACTGAATATGTCAAGATAGCCAAAATACATTTCCCCTTTCAAAGTTTGTGCGAAGATTTGTAGCTCAGGTGCTCGTTGTTGTGGTTCTGTTCGCCGAGCTGGAAGTTTTTGTTGCAAACGTTTCGTCCCCTGGCTAGGCGACATCATCAGTGGGAGCCTCTTGCAAAGCTTGGGAGCCTCTTGCAAAGCGCTTCTTTGATGTTTCCTCCGGTGTTTATAGTGGTCTGTCCCTGCCACTTCCGGTTGTCAGTTTCAGCTGTCCGCTGTAGTGGTTGGTATATTGGGTCCAGGTCGATGTGTTTGTTGATGGAGTTTGTGGATGAATGCCATGCCTCTAGGAATTCCCTGGCTGTTCTCTGTCTGGCT
>NC_057715.1:245149-292537 GCF_004010195.1 Chiloscyllium plagiosum | reverse complement strand
TTCAAAGTTTGTGTGAAGATTTGTAGCTCGGGTGCTCGTTGTTGTTCTGTTCGCTGAGCTGGAAGTTTTTATTGCAAACGTTTCGTCCCCTGGCTCGGCGACATCATCAGTGCTTGGGAGCCTCCTGCGAAGCGCTTCTTTGATGTTTCCTCCGGTGTTTATAGTGGTCTGTCCCTGCCGCTTCTGGTTGTCAGTTTCAGCTGTCCGCTGTCGTGGTTGGTATATTGGGTCCAGGTCGACGTCTTCTTTTTGCAGTTGTGTACTGCAGTGTGTTGTGGCCCTTTTGAATAGTGTCCTGATGCAGCTTTGTTTGTGTGTGTTGGGGTGGTTACTTTCATAGTTTAGGACTTGGTCTGTGTGTGTTGCTTTCCTGTATACCCTTGTAGTGAATTCTCCGTTCGGTGTTCTCTGTACCATCACGTCTAGGAATGGGAGTTGGCTATCCTTTTCTTCTTCTCTCGTGAATCGGATTCCTGTGAGTGTGGCGTTGATGATCCGGTGTGTTTTTTTTTTACAACACTACTATCATAGGGCAAGCCAGACAGAGAACAGCCAGGGAATTCCTAGAGGCATGGCATTCATCCACAAACTCCATCAACAAACACATCGACCTGGACCCAATATACCAACCACTACAGCGGACAGCTGAAACTGACAACCGGAAGTGGCAGGGACAGACCACTATAAACACCGGAGGAAACATCAAAGAAGCGCTTTGCAAGAGGCTCCCGAGCACTGATGATGTCGCCTAGCCAGGGGACGAAACGTTTGCAACAAAAACTTTCAGCTCGGCGAACAGAACCACAACAATTTCCCCTTTCATTAGTCTGTACTGACTGAGGAGCATGTTTTAAATTGGGCTATAGATCATAATCATGTAAATGAACAGACAGCAGGGAGTTTGGCTGTTGCCTGCATTATTTTCAATGGCTACAATGGATCCATCACAATCCCTGTAGTCAAGAAAGGAACGTTAATATATGGGATTGCCCATGGGTTCCAGAGTCAAGAGTGGTGCTGGAAAAGCACAGCAGGTCAGGCAGCATCCGAGAAGCAGGAAAATCAACGTTTCGGGCAAAAGGCTGACCTGCTTTGCTTTTCCAGCACCACACATTTGACTCTAATCTCCAGCATCTACAGTCCTCACTTTCGCTCCCATGGTTCCAGAGTGGCTATTGTTCTGAGCTGATGCTGATGGGCAGTTAGTGATGAGTAATGAATGTGGCCTGGCCAGTGATGCTCATATTCCATGAATAAATAAAACAAAAGAGATGAAGTCTAACCTTGAACAATTAACATTGATCTTAGCATTAAATTGCTGGAAGGCAGTCATTGGAATTGTGGGCATTCTTTAATCAAACTTTTATCTTAGGTTGGGGCCAGGTGGGAGGTGTAGTACAGTTTCTGACATCCCATGACACAGTCTCTAAGTCTGCAGCCCTATTTGTAAATGTGGCCATGTACTGACTCACCACTGGAGGACTAATGTGTGATATTGAATACACATCAGCAAGCATCCCTCACTTCTGATCTGTTGATGGAATGAAGGCTACTGTTTAGGAACTCCTGCAGCAATGTTTTGAGGCTGAGACAATTGGATTTCAGCAATAATAACCATCTTATTTCAATGAATGACAGTAATGTGATGGTAATGGGCAGGATTGGATTTTTCCTGCTTTGTATATCTGTCTAATACTCTAACTACAGCACTGTAGTTGTCGAGGAACAGTTCAGCTAAAGGAGCATTTAAGTCTGGAACACATGTCTTCAGCAGTCAAACTAGAATGTTGCTGAGATCCATAACCTTTGCCATAGCCAATGCAATTACTTGTTGGTACAGACTGAGGAAATCGAATTGGCTGAAGAATGGTTTCTCTGATAGTGGGGATTTCAGGAGCAGGTTGATTTGGATCACAAATTTGGCACTTCTGTTTAGGGATCCTTGCAGATGCTTCAGTTTTATATGGAACATATGAGCAGTACAGCATAGAAGCAAGCCCTTCGGCCCATCATGTCTGCGCTGACATGATGTCATAGCTTCACATTTTAATTCTAAACTGCAGTTTATCTTTTTGCCAATAAGTAAAATCAAGTGCTCAATTGTCACTGTATTTAAATGTGGAACTCTAGATTTATCAAGTATCACTTTTTAGCACTTCAATTTATCCTTAGTTTGTGTATATCCGTTGTGCTTACCATACACGATCCCAAGGGCGATGCTGATTATTGCAATGTAGCCAAAATAGACTGTTTGAAACAGTCCATACATCTTTTTTTGTCTTTAATACTCATGCACTGGACTCCTACCATTCAGGGTGGAGTGGTTTATGGAGCATTTTTCTCCAGCTGGTTGCTTCTTGTCTACAATCATTCATGCTGGGTGTGGCAGGACTGCATTGTTGATTTGATCTGTTAATGATGGTATTGCTTAGTTCTGATGGTAACATACTATTTCTGCTGTTTCGCCTGCATGGATTCTTGTGTTGTAGCTTCACCATGTGGGCAGCTCACATTTAGAAATGTCACAGGCTGCTCCTGGTCTGCCTTTCTACATAACTCTCTGTACCAGGCTTATTGTTAATCTTAAAACAAATAAGAAAAAATGTCATGAGATTATAGATTGTGACGGAAGACAATTTTTCTCCTTTTGATTGTGTGCAGGACCTCATGGATGCCTGTTTTTCAGCTACTAGATCATCGTGTATGATTTTTAGAATAATGTACACTCAAAAAATAGGACATCAATGGACTTTTAAGGCAAATGTTCTGATTAGCACAGTGATCTCTGTTTCTGCTAGATAAACTCCCATTTTGCAAATCCTTCAGATGTCAGTCAGTGCAGGAAATTGTGGAGGGAGCCTTGCAAAAGTCTGTGCAGAAGTCATGCTCCCTTTTTACAGCAGCACCTGTGGTATTCCAATAAGTAAGTGTCTCAAAGCTTCCCAGTATGATATTGAGATTGTATGAATGAATTGGTGGGTAAATGGATAAATGTATAGGTGTGTCAGTAGCTGGGATGGCTGGGTAAATGGGTAAGCAGTTGACTAGCAAGATTGAGTCAAGAAGGAGATGGGGCAGTGGCTGTTTTACAAGCAAGTCAGACAAGTTCTGGACTGGGGAATTGGGGGGTCAATTGTATTGATACCCAAGAGTTATATTACGGTTTTTCTGTCTAACATTTATTTGGATAACTATTCAGTTAAGGAAGTTGGAATTGTCTGAAGTTTTTTAAACTAATACAGACTAGTGCCTTTTTCAGAGGGTCTTAGACAACAGGGGCCCTGGCTAACAGAAGTTCAAGTCCCTGGCAACTCCCAGCAGAGACTGGAAATCTTGAGTCAATATTAAACTCTTCCAAAACAGACATCCAAGAAACTGTCATACTAACATTATCCTTAAACTTATAGATCAACAAACAACTCCTTTGGGACCTGATTTTCTATTTTGTACTTCTCTCATCTACAATACGGGGGATGAGTTAGTGGATTGTTAGGTTGTAGTTACAAGAAGGAATTACACAATTTGATAGAAGTTGCAATATTAAGGAAAATACGTTTAAAATTAGACAAAATATCAAAAATTAAACAGCAATCACATATCAATTAATATTCAAAACAGAGTTTGTATAATTTAGCAAATATATTACAAAGTACACTAGAAATGAGGTTACAATCATAACACAAATTTGATCATTCAAAATCTGGTAAGCAGGATCAATATTTTGATTCTTACTACAACGTTGTAACAAAATAAATCCAAGCTTACATGTTTCAATATGCATGTACATGTAAATTTGATGTTTTTGGCTGTGCCACAATATTCAACTATAATGGTTACATCTATAATAAAATAGAAGTCTTTTTTAACAAAGCATATTGAAGGATATATTTAATTTCAGTGTGTGATTATAAAAATTAAACTTTTTCATGAATGCACATATTAGCCTGTTTCACAAAATATATTTCAGAGACTTTTACTCTTTAGTACACCATTCTATCAGCCAAAAAACTTTTGAATTAGTTTCTAGTATGTCAAGGTAATTATTTCTTTGTTGCTGCTAGGTTTACAGTTCAAAGATTTTGGAGTGTTTGTGATCACAGGAGAGAACCAGCTATTTGAATTTAACTTCGTTTTACTATTTTGAACAACCATTGATATTGCATATGGCAGTTCTTGATAGTTTTATACTGACAGAGAGAGAGAGAGAGATTGAAAGAGAGATAGAAAGTGAGAGTGAGAGAGAGAAAGAGAAAGAACATGAGAAAGATAGAGAGAGAGAGAGAGATACACCACACAAAAAGACACAGGTGTCAGGACAAGGACAGGGAAAAGAATCTGCAGTCATGTTATTCAACCTCCATGTGCTTTTTTCCAAAATTAAAGCTAAAAAGTTTGCAATTTTTCCTAGCAATATTTCTGATTCATCCAGATGTCAATGTCAACAGTCATTCCTTATTGTATATTATTTGCAAGAAAAAAAAATCAAAACCTATTAGAAGAGATTGTTGTCTCTCAAAACTATGATTAATAACCATTATTTTCTTTCCAACAGAACAATTAGCATTATAAAGTGTTTCAAACAGATACCAACCAGAGTAAAAAAAAATCCCTTTTAAAAACAGCTTCTCTGTATTACTCAATTGGCTTTCATGTCTTTGAATGGACTGTCATCTCCAGTTTCCCAACCTGATTGCTATTCAGTAATTGTATTGGAAATATCAACGTTTGGTATCAGATAAGAACAATGGTTCAATATGATGGTCCCATAATGCTCACATGTTAACACTAACTCCCTCACATGGTTTGTAAATAAGCATAGATCACATTGATGAGATACAGGAAGGCAACTTGTGCTCACTGAATTTCAATGCAGCCAGCATTTATAGCATCTACTGAAGTAAGCAAAAACTGGAGACAAAATTGTTGGAAAAATATTATTTGCAAATTCCGAAACATCTTCATGGTCACTGGTCACACCAGTTAGTAAGATAACAGGGAAGTTGATAACTCTCAATGTTATTTATCCACAGCAGTATAGCAATTTCATACAAGAGGCAAATGTGTTGTTAAGTTCAAATATCCAAGCGTCGTTGTCTGCAAAGCCTTTAGCTCTACATAAACAGTAGCTTGTTCTCTGCTTCACTGTTGAAATGCATAGAATAGTATGAGGCTGAAATATTTCCATGATAAATGCAAACTAAACACATCTGCAGAAAGTTAGATCTTGTTAGACTAAACAGTCTATGTTTAAGATTGTTTTTAAATGTTAGTTACTTCCATTCAATCTGTCTGATGCCCTATGAAAAATTTAAAAACCTAAACATCCAGGAACAAGTCTAACAAGTGGCTGACATCACCTGCATAGCAAATTATAGTCCACTATGTATTTTGATGCTAGTGTCAGGACGATAAGGTTTTGTTGTTGATCTGTGAGAGGGTGCCAGAAGTGTTAAGTTTCTTAGAGAGGAATGAATAAGGTAATTGATCAAATGGACAAATCGCCTTGCTTGGATCAAATTTAATATGCAATGTTGCACATAATTCTGAACACCAAATCTCTATACGATTTTGTTCTTATTTTCTCAAGGCTATGACTATGTTTACTAGTTACTAATTTGATCAGTCAAGGAAACAAATGTAAGTGAGACTGTGACAATCTCTGCAAGTTGGAAACTGTTTGCAAGATCCTCACTCCTTATTGTTTCTTTTGGAATAGCCACAATTATGTCTATCAGTTCTTCATTTATGATACTATATTTAAACTAATCATTGTACTTGTGCAAGAAAAACAAAGTCTGCATTATCCTTAAGTCACATGTGAAAATTATTTCCTGTCCTCTGCCTAACCTGAGGAACAAACACAGAAGGAACTACATATAAGAAAATATTTTACTGTCTTATTGATCAGATAGATTTTTCAGACACCTTTTAGTTGATATTTTCAATGGGGATACAGAGAAATATGATAGTAGACACTTCTAGTTCTTAGTATTAATAATGAGTTGAAGGGTTAATTAGAACGGGCAGAAATGTGAAGTTGAAGCTAAGGTGAGATCAACCACGATTGTATTAAAACGACAGAGCTTTGCTTATTCCTGCTCTTAGTTTTCATGTTCTTACGGTAGTTAAAAGTTAACAAAGTTAACTTTACTACCTTTAGTCATTGAGGTAATAACTTTCGAAAAGTGAAATTGGTTTGAGCTAAAGTGCATTGTAAACCTAAAAAAATTTTTTCAAAGTTTTCACCTCAAAATAAAGTCCACACTATACAATAAGTTGGAAGTAGAATTTCATGGTCATCAGCTGGTCTTGTTTCTTCAGTATTTTCTTTGAAATTGTCCGTAATTATCAGGAGTAAGGCTCCGATCCTTCTGTGTGCCACAAAGAGCTTGTCCTGGTTTGGTACTTGAGCTGGAAACACCATTTGATATGACCTAGAAAACAACAGACAAGGATATTCACTGTACCATACAGTCATAGAGTCGTACTGTATGGAACTCACCCTTCGGTCAACCAGTTCATGTCGAGGAGAAAGTGAGGACTGCAGATGCTGGAGATCAGAGCTGAAAATGTGTTGCTGGAAAAGCGCAGCAGGTCAGGCAGCATCCAAGGAACAGGAGAATCGACGTTTCGGGCAGGGGCTTATGCCCGAAACGTCGATTCTCCTGTTCCTTGGATGCTGCCTGACCTGCTGCGCTTTTCCAGCAACACATTTTCAGCTCATGTCTAATATAATCCCAATCTAAACCAGTCCCTCCTGCCTGCTCCTGCCCCAAATCCCTCCAAACCCTTCCTGTTCATGTGTTTATCTAAATATGTTCTAAATGTTATAATTGTACCCACATGCACCACTTCTTCAGGAAATCCATTCCACACACAAATCACACTCTGTGTAAAATATTTACCTCTCGTGTTTTTTTAAAAATCTTTACCCTTCATCTTAAAATTGTGCCCCCATGTCTTGAAATCCCTCCTCGGAAAAAGACAACTACCATTAACTCTATCTATACCTCTCATTATTTTATACACTTCTTTCAACCTCCTATGTTCCAGTGAAAAATGTCTCAGCCTATCCTGTCTCTCTTTATAACTCAAACATTTCATACCTGGCAATATCCTGACAAATCTCTTCCGAAACCTCTCCAGCTTGATTATTCCTATAACTGGGTGACCAGAACTGGTAACACTATTCCAGAAGAGGCCTCATCAATGTCCTGTACAACCTTAATATGACTTTCCAACTCCTATACTTAAAGGACTGAGCAATGAAGGCAAGCATGCCATATGCCTTTTTAAGCATCCTGTCAATATGTGACGCAAACTTAAAGAATTATGTACCTGCACCCCTAGGTCCATCTGTTCTACAACACTTCCCAAGACAATACCATTAATTATATAAGCCCTACACTTGTCTGTTATATGAAAATGCAATATTTCACATTTATCATTGTAAATGAATAAACAATGTGCTGGATGATAATGAGCTATACTACTATATTCAGGGCAGCAGATTGGAAGAAATTATTTCTGCTAGTTGGAAAATCTAGGACTAGGAGTGGAGTCAAAAAACTACAACCAAGTAACTCATTATCTGGCTTTGCAGCATCTTTAAATACAGGTGAGGTGCCAGAGGACTGGAGGGTTGCTCACATTGTTGCCCTGTAAAACATAGAAGAATACAGCGCAGTAGAATACATAGAAGAATACAGTGCAGTACAGGCCCTTCGGCCCTCGATGTTGCGCCGATCCAAGCCCACCTAACCTATACTAACCCACTATCCTCCATATGCCTATCCAATGCCCGCTTAAATGCCCATAATGAGGGAGAGTCCACCACTGCTACTGGCAGGGCATTCCATGAACTCACGACTCGCTGAGTAAAGAACCTACCCCTAACATCTGTCCTATACCTACCCCCCCTTAATTTAAAGCAATGCCCCCTTTAAAAGAAGGGTAGTAGGGATATTCCAATAACTACAGACCAGTGAGTCTGACGTCAGTGGTGGGAAAGTTGCTGGAGAAGGTACCAAAGGATAAAATCTATTTATATTTGGAAAAGAATGGGCTTATCAGTGATAAGCAACATGGTTTTGTGCAGGGGAGATCGTGCCTTACCAACTTAATAGAGTTCTTTGAGGAAGTGATCAAGTTGATAAATGAAGGAAGGGCTGTAGATGTCATATACATGGACTTTAGTAAGGCATTTGATAAGGTTCCCCATTGTAGACTAATGGAGAAAGTGAAGTCACATGGTGTGCAGGGTGTTCTAGCTAGGTGGATAAAGAACTGGTTGAGCAACAGGAGACAGAGAGTAGTAGTTGAAGGGAGTTTCTCAAAATGGAGAAAGGTGACCAGTGGTGTTCCACAGGGATCAGTGTCGGGGCCAATGTTGTTTGTGATATACATAAATGATCTGGAAGAGGGCACTGTTGGTCTGATCAGTAAGTTTGCAGGTGACATGAAGATTGGTGGAGTAGCAGAAAGCATAAGGGACTGTCAAAGAATACAGGAGGCTATAGATACACTGGAGAGTTGGGTGGAGAAGTGGTAGATGGTGTTCAATTCAGGCAAATGTGAGGTGATGCATTTTGGGAAGTCTAATTCTAGAGCAAATTATACAGCAAATGGAAGAGTCTTGGGAAAAGTTGATGAGCAGAGAGATCTGGGAGTTCAAGTCCATTGTACCCTGAAGGTTGCTGCACAGGTGGATAGAGTGGTCAAGAAGGCATATGGTATGCTTGCCTTCATCAGACGGGGTATTGAGTATAAGAGCTGGCAGGTTATGTTAAAATTGTACATGACATTGGTTCGGCTGCATTTAGAATACTGCGTTTAGAGTTCTGGTCACCATATTACCAAAAGGATGTGGATGTTTTGGAGAGGATGCAGAGAAGGTTGACGAGGATGTTGCCTGTAAGGAAGGTGCTAGCTATGAAGAGAGGTTGAGTAGGTTAGGCTTGTTTTCATTAGAGAAAAGGAGATTGAGGGGGGACCTGATTGAGGTCTACAAAATCATCAAGGGCATAGACAGGGTGCGTAGAGATAAGCTTTTTCCCTAGGGTGAAGGATTCAATAATGAGAGGTCACGCTTTCAAGGTGAGAGGTGAAAAGTTTAAGGGGGATACACGCGGCAAGTACTTCACACATAGGGTGGCGGGCATCTGGAATGTTTTGCCAGCAGAGGTATTAGGGCCAGGCATGGTAGATTCAGTCAAGGAGCATCTGGACAGATGCATGAGTAGGTGGGGAGCAGAGGGATACAGACGCTTAGGAATTGGGCGATAGGTTTAGATAGAGGATTTGGGTCGGCTCAGGCTTGGAGGGCCGAAGGGCTTGTTCCTGGGCTGTTAGTTTTCTTTGTTCTTTGTTTTATTTTATGAACTGAGAGAATTGGTACAACTGTGATATTAAAGTAAAAAATTGAAATGTGGATAAGTGAGGAAAGTGTTGCATCTAAAAATAAAAGTGACTACAGGAAAACTAAAGTATTGTTACTCGGTTGTCCAGCTCTTTTCCACTGCATCATTTTCCCATCATTGTTACTCCCATTAAAAATAAATCTAACCACATTATAATTTGGCTCAACGACTAGGTAAAGTGCAAAGAAACCATCCAGTACAGCTAATTCGACCCAGATACATGTGATGGTGATGCTTCATAGAACTAGATACAATAATAGCACCTGGAAAATTAGCCTTTGAAGGCATTTGGAAGAAATGATCTGCAGTTAGAGAAACACTTTACTCACAAAAGGAGATGAAATTTGTAGCAGGCCATTCGATGGACTTGTCTGGACTATTTCTTTGATATCTAAATTATGTTGCAGAAGAAAAGCAGTTTTAAAATTTTTAAAAAATATTTCAGCATGGATTTTCTATAAGTAATCAAGCATCAATGTAAGCTAAACTAATATTTTGAGATTATAATGAGCATTACAAAGAGATCTGGGTGTTCTTGTACACCAGTCAATGAAGGTAAGCATGCAGGTACAGCAGGTAGTGAAGAAGGCTAATAACATGCTGGCCTTCATAACAAGAGGGATTGAGTATAGAAGCAAAGAGGTTCTTCTGCAGCTGTACAGGGCCCTGGTGAGACCGCACCTGGAGTACTGTGTGCAGTTCTGGTCTCCAAATTTGAGGAAAGACATTCTGGCTATTGAGGGAGTGCAGCGTAGGTTCATGAGGTCAATTCCTAGAATGGCGGGACTACCTTACGCTGAAAGACTGGAGCGACTGGGCTTGTATACCCTTGAGTTTAGAAGACTGAGAAGGGATCTGGTTGAGATATATAAGATTATTAAAGGATTGGACACTGTGGAAACAGGAAACATGTTTCCGCTGATGGGTGAGTCCCGAACCAGAGGACACAGTTTAAAAATATGAGGTAGACCATTTAGGACAGAGATGAGGAGAAACTTCTTCACCCAGAGAGTGGTGCCTGTGTGGAATGCTCTGCCCCAGAAGGCAGTGGAGGCCCAGTCTCTGGATTCATTTAAGAAAGAGTTGGACAGAGCTCTCAAGGATAGTGGAATCAAGGGTTATGGAGATAAGGCAGGAACAGGATACTGATTAGGAATGATCAGCCATGGTCATATTGAATGGTGGTGCAGGCTCGAAGGTCAGAATGGCCTGCTCCTGTACCTATTGTCTATTAATTATCAGATGTGGTTACCTGAATACCATAATTTATGCCTATGATCCCACCTCAACCCCAATATTCCCATCACTACCACAGCTCCACTTTTGCCTCAAAGTCCTGGAGGAACAACTCAGAAATTGAATACATGGACTTCCCAGTAGCACAGTGAATACATGTACCATATTACTCAGTAGCATCCTTACACAGGACTCAACACATTAACGCAATGGCTACAAGAGCAGGTCAGAGGCTAGGAATAAGGAGGCTAGTAACTCACCTCCTTACTCCCCAAAGCTTGTCCACCATCTACAAGGCACAAATCAGGAGTGTGATGGAATACTCTTCACTTGCCTGGATGGGTGCAGCTCCAACAACACTCAAGAAGTTTGCTGCCATCCCTTGATTGGCACCACATCCACTTCCTCCACCACCAATTTTCAGTAGCAGCAGTGTGTATTATCTACAATGTTCACTGCAGAAATTCACCAAAGATCCTTAGACAGCGCCCTCCAAACCCACAATCACTTCCATCTAGAAAGACAAGGGCAGCAGATACATGGGAACACCACTCACCATCCTGACTTGGAAATATAATGCTGCTCCTACAGTGTCAATGGGTCAAAATTCTTGAATTCCCTCCCTAATGCCATTGTGGGTGAATCCACAGCAAGTGGGCTGCAGTGGTTCAAAAAGGCAGCTCACCACCACCTTCTCAAGGGCATCTATGGACAGGCAATAAATGCTGGCCAGTCAGCAACACCCACATCCCACAAAATGGATAAATAGAAAAAAGTACATCAGGGTGTTCCACATGTCAAATGTTAGGATAGGTAGGCTAGTCTCAGACAAAGCATAAGTTCTGTAAAAATGGTAATCCTCACCTCATTTGGGTTGGCAATGTGGGGCAAATTGATTAGAGCTCTCAATTTTGATGGCCATTCAAAGATGGACATTGAGAATGGTCAGGATTAGAATGGCTTAAATACATTTCATTGATGAAAATCTTGGTAACATACAACTTCAGGTGACAACCCCAGCCAGTGTTATAGCCTTCAAAGCAGGAGGGTTAAAATAAACAAGTATTTCAGCTGCTGTGTCAGTAACATGTATTGTTTTTTGCATGATTCATTGAAAATAACATTTGTTAAATCTATATTCCCTATCATTTCACCATAACCAATTGAATTCCATATAGACACCAGGAATTTTGGGACAGTCTTATGATCTTTCTATTCCAGTATTGGTCCTTAATCAAGGTGCACTTGATCAATGTGGATAAAATTAATGTAAGCTTCATCATAGTATAAGCAATTCATTCTTCCTTTTCAGATAACCCAATTAACTTCCACAGTAACAAGTCTCAAGAGGAAATCCTAGCCAATTTGGTAATTTAAGTTTAAGGTTTAACTCTAAGTTCAATGCTGAATGAATGGGCTAAATATAGTAATTAGGCAAAGTTCATAAGGACTACCATTAATATCTTTGAGGAGAAAGTGAGGTCTGCAGATGCTGGAGATCAGAGCTGGAAATGTGTTGCTGGAAAAGCGCAGCAGGTCAGGCAGCATCCAGGGAACAGGAGAATCGACGTTTGGGGCATAAGCCTGAAGAAGGGCTTATGCCCGAAACGTCGATTCTCCTGTTCCCTGGATGCTGCCTGACCTGCTGCGCTTTTCCAGCAACACATTTCTACCATTAATATCTGTCAATATTAATACATAGGTTTATCTCCATTATAGAGATTCTGGATGTATGAGTACATGTTCTCTTCATTTCTCACACTATTCACTATATCCCCATAAACTACTTGAACCTCAGTAATTCTTTCTCTAAAATTATCCACCTCCAACTGCATTTATTAACTTTAAATCATTATATTGATTACATATAGCTTGGGCAAGGTGATGAGGCAGACCTTCATAACTACCACTGTCTTTAACGGGAGCTGATGGTGTCATTCTACATCACACACTAGCTATCTGATGACCCCACAACTATATGCAGTGGCATCCCTATTTCTCAGCAGGACAGAGATTACTGACTAACTTGCCTGTCAATAGAGTCATTCAAAAGATAATTATGCAGTTTTTAAAGAAAAGAAGAACAATGTGCATGCTTGTGGGGATGAAGCAGGAAAATAGCACTAAATAGCTGTCTGTTCCAGGCATGGCGGGCTGTATGGCCTCCGCCTCTGTTGTAACAGTTCGGTGACTCTGTGGTCCCCTCTCCAGACAAGCACTGCTGTAAATGACTGGAAGCAAATATCAATAAGGTTGAACGCTAAGCCATTGTGCAAGGATTTGGATCTGATCACTGAAAGCTGACAAGATAAGTTTTGAGTTTTAAGTTAATAAATGCAGTTGGAGGTCGATAATTTTAGATAAAGAATTACAGAGGTTCAAGTAGTTTATGGGGATATAGTGAACAGTGTGGGAAATGAAGAGAACACAGACTCATACATCCAGAATGTAGAAAGGATCCTCCAATCTTGAATTTGAAGATATAGTGAAATGATGTTATGGACGGATTGGATGATGAAGATTTTAAATTCAAAGGGCTGAGAGAGACTGCTTCATTAATTTTAATTGTATGCTAAAGCGCAACTAATTGCTATGCTATCTATAAATATTTATTATAATGACAATTGACATTTTACAGCAAAGTCAGTCAACAAAGTCTATTTAAAAACAGCCTCTACAAACTACAGTGACCAGAACCTGTCATCAAAATGATTGTTATGTCTCCCAATCAAAGCAGGATGACTTTTTCCATTTAAATGCGCTGAGTGCATGACAATTACATCTCCAAATCATGAGTGAATGACAGTTACATCTCCAAATCATGAGTGAATGACAGTTACATCTCCAAATCATGAGTGAATGACAGTTACGTAAAACAAGCTAATACATTTTGTGGCAAAATATCACAAATGGGATATTTACAGATAAACTGTGTGTGAAATCAATTCCAGTCACTTTCAATAATGCAATCTCCAGATGGAATTAACAGGGGATCTTTCCAAAAATCTCCACTCTGATAGCTGATTGGTTGTGCCAAAGCTGAAGGAGCTGGGGCAATTATACTGGACATGCAGAGAAAAGCTCCAGCTCATGTTACTGCAAGTTTCATACACAAGCTTTAAACAACAGCATGCATCTACAATATTGGGAAACAGCATTAAAAAAAATTAACAAAAATATCTCATCAAAGTTCAAACAATTTTGGGAACTTTAACTCATTACACCTTAATTTAGGTTTGAGTTGTATATGTGTGAGTGCAAAAATTTTAACTGAAGAGTTCCTGGATTAATTTACTTACACTGCAATCTTTGATTGAGACGGTCTAATGACTGAAGGAGCTGTTGTTCTTCAAATGATAGTGCACTGAGACCTAATTGTTGAACTTTGTTTTGAAGAAAACTGTATCGTTGAGTCTCTATTTTCTCCATCGCCGAAAGGATGTCACTGTCTAGAGCAGATGTTTCCACCATGTTTTCTGCCAGCATAAATTGTTCAGTGCTTTGTGAAACTGCTGAGAAGATAACAGAAAAACAATTAATCTGTTAGGCTTTTTAAATTCTAGCTTTCATGCTACCAAGTACTTTTAAACAACGTGCTCAGATGTATTACAACTCCTCTGGATCAGATGGGATTTAAACCCAGGACCTTCTGGATCAGAGGTAGCGCCACTACTCTGCACCATGAAAATACCTAGCTTTCATGCTACTAATACATAAGTTGAAAGTTAGGAAACCTGGTCACAAATGACAGTTAAACAGAAGATTAGTGTAAAGTGGTACTTTAAATTCCTTTACTAAGCAAAACTTTAAATAGAAATTTAACTTTATAATTGTTTATTAATCTTGTAAACAAACGGCTTGTAAAGGAGGAAGCAAGACCTGGTCAATCAGTCCAGTCCAGTTCAGCACGGGCAGTGCAATACCCTTTCTTTAACCTCCTTCCTGACATTTTCAAGTTAAAAGTGATTCGCTTGTACTTCTTTCAATCTGGTATACTGCATTTGCTGTTCACAATGTTTATAATGGTGAGACAAAGCACAGATTCAGTGATCATTTTGTGGAACAACTCCATTTATTCCCCAAGCACAACCCTGGGCTTGTCATTTTAAATTCTTAGCACCAATCTGAATGACCTCTCTCCTCAGCAACCCAAACAAATATCTTCCCCTTTTTGCTCTTACTTGATCTCTTAACTCCCAGTCAATATATCCTGCCTTTGCACTTGCTTAAAATCTGTTACACTGATAGGTCTTTCAATTAAAAGACTTTCTAATATTAACATGATTTTTTTCTCTTTACAGATGCTGGTCGACTTACTGAGTATTTCCAATGTTTCCTGATTTTATTTAATGTTATATTTAATCCTAGTCTCTATCTTCTATCTCATAACCAATTATCAAGCCTTACCACAAGTTCAATTCCATTCACAAATGATAACATTTGTGGATAACTTAATCAAATCTCATCTGAAATATACAGACACAAAATCTACAGCTGTTTCTTTATCCATAATCAGTGAACACCTCAAAATATTAATAAACTATTCATATTTGATCTACCCGTTACAAATCCAAGCACTGTTGAAATCACTAAAATAAGCACACAAATCTTAAAGGAATGAACGCGAAACTTCAAAACCCACATTAAAGTAATAGTGCATTGAATTTTTAAAAAATAGTATTTTAGATTTACTTGCTGGACAGAAAGAAGAACAGTCAGTTCCCTTCCACTAAATAAAGCTAGTTTTTGATTGGTCAGATAAACCAATGTGTAGACAATACCAGACACTATATCTATGAAACATTATTATCTTTGTACTTGTAAGCACTCAGAGTGTGTGGTATCAGTGAAAGAATGCAAATGTTCAAAATAGTCTGCACTTGATAAGCCAACATCTGTTTTCTTTTTGCAAAATATAAATGGCACCTTCTTCAGTGTTTTGAGCAGCATTTATTGTTAGGACTGGATCAAAAGTACTTGGAAATGGACTAATCTGGATGTTCTGTAAAACAAAATTAATTTATAACATCAGTAAATTATGGTAGAAACTAAAGTAACAGTAATTGTATCAAATTACCAGCAATTTTATTCAATAAGATTCTCTTTCATAAATCTTTCAAATAGTTAATGTTGATGAGCTACCAGAGAATTCAAAAATGACTACAACAACTATAATTAATTTACTTTTTAGACTATGGAGATTATGTGGCTTCTCATATTGCACCCAATTCAGTTTTTAATCTAATTGTTTTAAATATATTACTGATGTAGTTTTGCACTGCATTGTGAATGTTGTAAAGGGCATCAGAGGATATAATTATATGTGCAGCAGAAAATTTAAAGAACAAAATAATTCCACCAATAGTTCAAAGGCTTCTGTGAATCCACTTTGGTTAGGGTCGCAAAAGTATTTAAGTTATGCATCTCTCTATGTGCAGATTATTTTCATCTCCTCAGCTGTTTTGTCTCTCTTATTGCAAATCATGAAATGGCTTTAGAGATACAGGAACTAGTTGAAACTTTATTGCTGGAACAGCACAGCAGGTCAGGCAGCATCCAGGGAACAGGAGATTCGACGTTTCGGGCACAGGCCCTTCTTCAGGAATGTGCCCGAAACGTCGAATCTCCTGTTCCCTGGATGCTGCCTGACCTGCTGTGCTGTTCCAGCAATAAAGTTTCAACTTTGATCTCCAGCATCTGCAGACTCACTTTCTCCTCGAAGATACAGGAACTACTGTTGTGGAGTTGAGGTTTGGCAGCAGGTGTGGAAGTGGCCAAGTAATACTTGGGCACAGTGGGTTGGCATTTCTTGCGTGATTACATGATTGCCAGTACTTTACAAATGCATACATGAGATAACAGTGAATTTTGTAGCAGAATTGGGCAGGAGGTCAGGGTAAGCATTCTGGATATTTACAGGATACACAGACAGGCAGTAATTTTCCTTAGATCTCAAGCACCACCTGTGCTCTTAGTATGAACACTTACAGCAAAAGATTCTGGCCTTTCCACCTTTAACCAGCTAGACCTCCACCCTTGGCCAGTTCTTTGCCCTATGTCTATTGAACTGCAGTCATCTCTCTGGTCATCTCCCATGTAACCTAAGACCACTGCTATCTCAATCATGGCATGGATGAATGCTCCCGAAAAGGACAAAGCAGTGGGTACTCATTCCAAAGTTCACAAATATGGCTACTTCCCCTGGTGAAGCCACTTACATGCAATCATTAATCTGAAAGCATGTATTTCTTGTCCATTGGGAACTTAGAAGTGGAACTAAATTCTGATGAACTGGCGTGTTAATGACCATGTAAGACACTGATGTTTCCTGTTGGTAAGCTCAGTGCACCTTGACAGGTCAGAAAACCTCACTACAAACTTTCATCCTGCCATTGGCCCTTTGCCCAATTAAAATCTCTTTGCTTCCTCCTCCAGAAAGCAGGACGATATTCCATCTGTGGTGATGGTATTGGCTTTATATCTTGATCACATATATCTTTACATCTTTGATTTCTTACCATACTCCTCTAGCACCTCCTTGCAACACCTCACCCTAATTAACCTCTCATTTAATATTCTTATGCTCTATTGTTCTCCAATAGAGCAGCTTGAGTTTCTCCCCAAGATGTCCTTCCTCTTTTCCTTGATTTTTGTCCTGTCTGAGTTCTTCTCCTCCATGATTTCAATTTCCTTCATATGTTATCTTGGCCTTCCTCCTTTAAGTTCATTACACTTCAATAAAGGCAAAATGCTGTGGATGCTAGAAATCTGAAGCAAACACAGAGAATGGATTTGGATGTGAGCTTAAGAGGTATAGTTAGTAAGTTTGCAGATGACACCAAAATTGGAGGTGTAGTGGACAGCAAAGAAGGTTGCCTCGGATTACAACGGGCCAATGGGCTGAGGAGGGGCAGATGGAGTTTAATTCAGATAAATGCGAGGTGTTGCATTTCGGGAAATCAAATCTTAGCAGGACTTATATCTTAATGGTAAGGTCCTGAGGAGTGTTGCTGAACAAAGAGACCTTGGAGTGCAGGTACATAGCTCCTTGAAAGTAAAGTCGCAGGTAGATAGGATAGTAAAGAAGGTGTTTGGTATGCTTTCTTTTATTGGTCAGAGTATTGAGTACAGGAGTTTGGAGATCATGTTGCGGGTGCACAGGAAGTTGGTTAGGTCACTGTTGGATTATTGCATGCAATTCTGGTCTCCTTCCTATTGGAAGGATGTTGTGAAACTTACATGGGTTCAGAAACGATTTATAAGGATGTTGCCAGGGTTGGGGGATTTGAGCTACTGGGAGAGGTTGAATAGGCTGGGGCTGTATTCCCTGGAGTGTCGGAGGCTGAGGGGTGACCTCATAGAGGTTTATAAAATCATGAGGGGCATGAATAAGGTAAATACACAAGGTCTTTTCCCTGGGAAGGGGGAGTCCATAAATAAAGCGAATAGGTTTAGGGTGAGAGGGGAAAGATATAAAAGAGACCTAAGGGGCAACGTTTTCACACAGAGAGTTGTGCATGTGTGGAATGGGCTGCCAGAGGAAGTGGTGGAGGCTGGTACAATTGCAACATTTAAAAGGCATTTGGATGGGTATATGAATAGGAAGGGTTTGGAGGGTGATAGCAGGTGGGCCTAGATTGGATTGGGTTATCTGGTTAGCATGGATGATTTGGACCGAAGGGTCTGTCTCCATGCTGTACATCTCTATGACTCTATCTGGCAGCATCTGTGGAGAGAAAAACTGAAGAACAGTCACAGTAGACACTATTTCTCACTCCACGGATACTGCCAGACCTGCTGAGTTTCTCCAGCTTTCTCTGTGTTTGTTTCATTACACACTTCAATCCTCCCAAATAATTACTCCCACATTAAGTTATGATCATACCCACAACTCATTTCCAATGGACTCTCTAATCCCATGTATGTTTTACTCCTTTGAATTCCAGTCACTCCCTGGCACAGCACATATCAATGTATGCTCACTTCCATCCAAGGATCACAAACTTCAGCATATCATAAAATCACTACAGCATGGGAAAAGGCCATTCAGCCCATCAATCCACTGATGCCTGTATAAGAGCATCCCACCCACACCCAAACTCCCACCCCATTGTTGTAACTCTGCATTTTTCATGGCTAGCCCACCTAGCCTGCATATCCGTGGACAATGCAGGGCAATTTACCATAGCCAATCTATCTAAACTGCATATCTTTGGATTGATCTGATCTGATCAGTACCAAGTGTAGCTGACTATTGGCAAACCTGACAGGACTGCATCAGGTTCCAACAGCCTCAATCCTCCTTTAAAACTGACTTGAGGTTTAATTAGCTAAATTTCTCAAGGAGGCCCCAGAATTCAATGTGGTGGACTAAAACTCATATTTATACTTAGTCAGTCTTGCTGACATTTGGGGTTCTTTCAATTTATTAACAGCACATCTTTATTTGGTTAAAATTATATCCAATACTAAATTCGGTTGTTTCCATCATTGTGAACTCTTATAAATTATTTATTTGATGCAGCTTTCTGTTATTTAGTCAAAGCAGCATTAAATTCATTCATTTTATGGAACAGCATAGTGATAAAGTTGTTGGTCTAGTCCCAATGAGCCAAATAAGGTTCTGGAGACAGGAGTTAAAATACTTGAAGGTAGCTAGGGGAAGTTAATTTTGGAAATGAATCCGTTGAATGAAATACTTATTTCATTAATAGAGTTCATGCAACAACCAGATTGTGATAAAATCCATCTGGTTCATTAATGTCCTTTTGGAGAGAAAATCTTCTGTCTTTACCTGGTCTGACCAACGTGTTACTACAGAAGCACAGCAATGTGACTGACACTTAAATCCCAATTGAAATGGTCTGCTAAGCATGGGTTTCCTCCGGGTGCTCCGGTTTCTTCTCACAATCCAAAAATGTGCAGGTTAGGTGAATTGGCCATGCTAAATTGCCCGTAGTGTAGGGGAATGGGTCTGGGTGGGTTACGCTTCGGCGGGTCGGTATGGACTTGTTGGGCCGAATGGCCTGTTTCCACACTGTAAGTAATCTAATCTAACTTGAGAGGCCCGATGGGAAGGCAGGAGTAGACTTTAAAAACTTACCTCAGGAGTTCAGCGTTCTTCATTTTCTCAGCATAAGTTGCAGTGGGAGGAGCGACAGCAAGAATCAGAGGCCCAACAGAAGGTAGGAGTAAAGTTTAAAATCTTACCTCATGCTCAGGCAGAGCTCACGCTGAGCAGGAGTGGACAAGGGACTACTAGGTAAGTGAGGCTTTATAGTTGGGCGGTTACTTTACCCGAAACACTACTCGGTAAGTATCTCCCACCCATCCTCCTCCTCTAACCCCAAAAACAGGTTCGGTGTGTCAGCATTGATAAGGTGACTAGTCTTTTTTTCCCTCTCTTTTAGTTTGTTAGTATGCCCATTAGGAATTCAGAACAGTGGGAATGGAGATTAGGGCAGCTGAGTGTTCCTCCTGCAGAATGTGGAAGGCAAGGGTCACCACGAGTGTCCTTACCAACTTCATCTGCGGGAAATGCAACCAACTCCAGGTCCTTGAAAACAGCGTTAGGGAACTGGATGAACTTCTGATCATTTGGAAGACTGAGGGGGTTATTAAGAGGAGTTACAGGGAGGTCGTCTCACCTCACATTCAAGAAAATGGCAGGTGGGTTACTGTCAGGGGACGGAAAGGGAACTGGCAGGCAGTGCAGGGATCCTCTGTGGCCATTCCCCTCAACAATAAGTATACCGTTTTGGATACCGTTGAGGGAGATGACTTACCAGGGGTAAGCGATGGGGCACAAGTCTCTGGTACAGAGTCTGTCCCTGTTGCTCAGAAGGGAATGGGGGAGAGGAGCAGAGCATTAGTTATTGGGGACTCCATAGTTAGGGGGACAGATAGGAGGTACTGTTGGAATGAGAGAGACTCATGGTTTGTGTGTTGCCTCCCAGGTGCAAGGATTCGTCGCTCTGATCGTGTTTTCGGGATCCTTGCTGGGGAGAGGGAGCAACCCCAACTCGTGGTCCACAAAGGCACCAACGACATAGATAGGAAGAGAAGTGGGGATTTAAGGTAGAAATTCAGGGAGCTAGCATGGAAGCTTAGAGCTAGAACAAATAGAGTTGTTATCTCTGGTTTGTTACGTGCCACGTGCTAGCGAGGCGAGGAATAGGGAGAGAGAGGAGTTGAACATGTGGCTGCAGGGATGGTGCAGGAGGGAAGGTTTCGGATACCTGGATAATTGGGGCTCATTCTGGGGAAGGTGGGACATCTACAAACAGGATGGTCTTCACCTGAACAAGAGGGGTACCAATATCCTGAGGGGAAATTTCCTAATGGTCTTCGGGTGGGTTTAAACAAATTCAGCAGGGGGGTGGGAATCGAAGTTGCAGTTCGAGTATCGAGAAGGTTGAAAGTAGGGAGGTCTAAAGTAAAGTTTGCAAGACGCCACTGGCAAGCAGGAAGTTGGCTTGAAGTGTGTCTATTTCAACGCTCGGAGCATCTGGAATAAGGTAGTTGAACTTGCAGCATGGGTTGCTACCTGGGAATTTGATGTTGTGGCCATTTCAGAGACATGGATAGAACAGGGACAGGGATTGTTGTTGCGGGTTCTGGGACTTAGGTGCTTCAGTAAGAACAGAGAAGATGGTAAAAGAGGTGGGGGTGTGACATTGTTAGTCAAGGACACAATTACAACTGTAGAAAGGACGTTCGAGGATTCCTCTACTGAGGCTGAGATTAGAAACAGGAAAGGAGCGGTCACCCTGTTGGGAGTTTTCTATAGGCCTCCAAATAGTTCCAGAGATGTAGAGGAAAGGACAGCAAAAATGATTCTCGATAGCAGAGCGAGTAACAGGATAGTTGTTATGAGGACTTCAACTTCCCAAATATTGGCTGGAAATACTATGGTTAAAGTACTTTAGATGGGTCAGTTTTTGTCCAATGTGTGCAGGAGGGTTTTCTGACACAGTATGTAGACAGGCCAACAAGGGGTGAGGCCACATTGGATTTGGTACTGGGTAATGAAACCGGTCAGGTGTTAGATTTGGAGGTAGGTGAGCAATTTGGTGATAGTGACCACAATTCAGTTATGTTTACTTTAATGATGGAAAGGGATGGGTATATACTAGAAGGCAACAGCTATTGCCAGGGGAAAGGCAATTACGATGTAATTAGACAAGATTTAGGATGGGGAAGGAAACTGCAGGGAATGGGCACAATAGAAATGTGGAATTTATTCAAGGAATAGCTAGTGGGTGTCAGACAGGGAGAATGTTGTCGAGCGCAGGAGCCATGGTTTACTAAGGAAGTTGAATCTCTTGTCAAGAGGAAGAAGGAGGCTTATGTTAGGATGAGATGTGAAGGCTAAGTTAGGGCGCTTGAGAGTTACAAGGTAGCTTGGAAAGACCTAAAGAGAGAGCTAAGACGAACGAGGAGGGGACATCAGAAGTTGTTGGTGGATAGGACCAGGGAAAACCCTAAAGCTTTCTATAGGTATAAAAGAGATAAAAGAATGACTAGGGAAAGATTAGGACCAATCAAGTATAGTAGTGGGAAGTTGTGCGTGGCGTCAGAGGAGATAGGGGAAGCACTAAATTAATATTTTTCATCAGTATTCACACTGGAAGAAGTATTAATGTTATTGAGATTAATACTGAGAAACAGGCTGCTAGACAAGATGGGTTTGAGTTTCACAAGGAGGAGGTGTTAGAAATTCTCGGAAGTGTGAAAATAGATAAGTCCCCTGGGCTGGATGGGGTCTATCCTAGGATTCCCTAAGAAGCCAGGGAGCAGATTGCTGAGCCTTTGGCTTTGATTTTTATGTCGTCATTGCTTACAGGAATAGTGTCAGAAGACTGGAAGATAGCAAATGTTGTCCTCTTGTTCAAGAAGGGGAGTAGAGACAACCCTGGTAATTATAGACCAGTAAGCCTTACTTTGGTTGTGGGTAAAGTGTTGGAAAAGTTTGTAAGAGATAGAATTTATAATCATCTAGAAAGGAAAAAGTTGATCAGGGATAGTCAACATGGTTTCGTGAAGGGTAGGTAGTGTCTCACAAACAAAGAACAAAGAACATTTATAGCCAAGGAACAGGCCCTTCGGCCTTCCAAGCCTGAGATGATCCAATTCCACTGTCTAAACCTATCGCCCAATTCCTAAGCATCTGTATCCCTCTGCTACCCACCTACTCATGCATCTGTCCAGATGCTCCTTGAATGAAGCTACCGTGCCTGGCCCTAATACCTCTGCTGGCAAAACATTCCAAGTGCCCACCACCCTCTGTGTGAATTACTTGCTGCGTGTATCCTCCTTAAACTTTTCACCTCTCACCTTGAAAAGCGTGACCTCTCATTATTGAATCTTTCACCTTGGGGAAAGCTTATCTCTATGCACTCTGTCTATGCCCTTGATGATTTTGTAGACCTCAATCAGGTCCCCCCTCAATCTCCTTTTCTCTAATGAAAACAAGCCTAACCTACTTAACCTCTCTTCATAGCTAGCACCTCCCTTACAGGCAACATCCTCGTAAACCTTCTCTGCACCCTCTCCAATGTGACCACATTCTTTTGGTAATATGGCGACCAGAACTCTTAACGCAGTATTCTAAACGCAGCCGAACCAATGTCATGTACAATTTTAACATAACCTGCCAGCTCTTATACTCAATACCCCGTCTGATGAAGGCAAATATACCATATGCCTTCTTGACCACTCTATCCACCTGTGCAGCAACCTTCAGGGTACAATGGACTTGAACTCCCAGATCTCTCTGCTCATCAACTTTCCCCAAGGCTCTTCCATTTGCTGTATAATTTGTTCTAGAATTAGACTTCCCAAAATGCACCACCTCACATTTGCCTGGATTGAACTCCATCTGCCACTTCTCCGCCCAACTCTCCAGTCTATCTATATTCTCCTGTATTCTTTGACAATCCCCTATGCTTTCTGCTACTCCACCAATCTTCGTGTCATCTGCAAACTTACTGATCACACTAATAATGCTCTCTTCCAGATCATTTATGTATATCAGAGAGAAAAGTGGCCCCAGCACTGACCCCTGTGGAACACCACTGGTCATCTTTCTCCAGTTCGAGAAACTCCCTTCAACTACTACTCTCTGTTTCCTGTTGTTCAACCAGTTCTTTATCCACCTAGCTGGAACACCCTGCACACCATGTGACTTCATCTTCTCCATTAGTCTACAATGGGGAACCTTATCAAACGCTTTACTGAAGTCCATGTATATGACATCTACAGCCCTTCCTTCATCTATCAACTTGGTCACTTCCTCAAAGAACTCTATTAAGTTGGTAAGGCATGATCTCCCCCGCACAAAACCATGTTGCCTATCACTGATAAGTCCATTCTTTTCCAAATATAAATAGATTTTATCCCTCACTACCTTCTCCAGCAACTTTCCCACCAAGCTCACTGATCTGGAGTTACCTGGAATATCCCTACTACCCTTTTTATACAGGAGACAACATGAGCAACCCTCCAGTCCTCCGGCACCTCACCTGTGTATAAGGATGCTACAAAGATAGAGATGTGGAAGCTTTGGAAAGGGTTCAGAGGAGATTTACTAAGATGTTGCCGAGTATGGAGGGAAGGTCTTACGAGGAAAGATTGAGGGACTTGAGGCTGTTTTCGTTCAAGAGAAGGTTGAGAGGTGACTTAATTGAGATCTACAAGATAATCAGAGGGTTAGATCAGGTGGACACTGAGAGCCTTTTTCCGAGGATGGTGATGGCTAACACGAGGGGGCATAGCTTCAAATGTAGGGGTGATAGATATAGGACAGATTTCAGAGGTAGTTTCTTTATTCAGAGAGTAGTAGGGACGTGGAACGCACTGCCTGCAACAGTTGTAGACTTGCCAACTTTATCGGCATTTAAATAGTCATCAAGTAGGCATATGGACGAGAATGAAAAGTGTAGGCTAGATTGGCTTCAGATTGGTTTCACAGGGCGGCTCAACATCATGGGCTGAAGGGACTGTAGTGAACTGTAATGTTCTATGTTCTATGTAAACTCAGCAGATCTGGAAGCATGTCAGAGAGAGAAACAGGATTAATGTTTCGAGTCTGGTATGACTCTTCTTCAGAATAGAATTTTGTCTGTTTGAATGAGATTACCTTTCATTCTTTTCAAATTTAGAGAATACAGGCTCAGTTTAGTTTACTGTTCCCTAAAGAACTCTCAACTCAAGGATGAACCTTTATTGCATAATTTCTGTGACAAGGATGTCTTTCCTTAGGTATGGTGACCAAACTGGCACACTGTACACTATATGTTGTTGTCTCATGAAGGCTCTATATAAATGTATTAAGATATCTTTACTGCTATACTCAAGTCCTCTTGTTATGAAGGCCAACATATCATTTGCCTTCTTTAGCTTGCTGTATCCACATGGTAACTTTCAGTGACTTAAGAAAATTCACATCCAAGTTCAACACTTCCCATTTTAAAAAGAACTTACATTTCTGTTTTTCTTACCAAAGTGGATAACCTCACATTTCTCCCCAACGTATTCCTCCTGCCAAATTCTTTCCTCAGCCACTTATCTTCTCCAAATCCCCTTGAAGCATCTTTGCATTCTCCTCACATTTCCCCTCCCACCTACTTGGAAGATTATATTTGAAGCATTTGCAATGTTTTCACCTACTTGCTTGAAACCATGCGGATCTGGAAATATATTAGTCTTTAGTGCCATTATTTTTTGCATTATTGGTATTCTGCTTATGTTAATTTTGGTCAGTTCCTGCCCCTGACTTAACACTCTCCTTGGGATGTCAGGCATACTGGCATCTGCTGCGATAAATATATTCCCCGAAATAAATTTTCCTCAATGTCTCTTCATGTAATCATTTTAAAATTGAAGGATTCTTTTCACAGATTTAATGACATATAAATATTATTATTTATAATCATATAATTATCATATAATATGTATACCTATTAAATATATTCAACCATCCCTAACCCATCGAAAATATGCCAAGTTTCTTAGTAGCTCTGGATCTCTACTCTGGTATCAAGGGTTAATACTGAGAAGAGCTTGGAGTAACGACAGCCACAGCTTCCTTCTATACACATGGTTGGAACAGAAAAAATTCAAAATAAATTGTTACCTTTTCCACTGTTACATTGTCATCAGTTTCATTGTTAACTGTTTTACAGCAGTATTTTGGAAGTGATATTTGTTATACAGTCCTCCCTCAGAACCAAATTTTATCGGCAAAAAGATACCTCAATAGATCACCTTTAATTAATGTGGGAAAATTTTACACAGTAATATTATGAAGGTACCTGTCTTATTTGATCAGATTTATGTGTGGTTAAACCAATATTCATTCTTCTCTGCTGAAGAAGAGCTCGATGTTTTATTCCATTGCTATGTGTATCCATGGGGAAATTTCTTCCAACAAATGCTTCAGGAAGTAAAAATATAACAATCATTAACAGTGGAAAATGCAAGATATACTTCACCCAAATCTCCCAATCCATCAGTTTGATACATTCTGGTGTACTAAACATTTGGCATGACAATTCTCAACATTAGAACTTTTCTCAAATTTTTTTCTGCATTAAGTGATATTTCCTTGTTTCATCTTTAAGTTTATATTCTGGAAGTGAACTTGAAGTTAGCACGATTCTATAACATACAAGTGGACTAACAAAAACCAATGTCTACTCAGTACAATCAATTCTCTTAACTCACTGCTTTGAGTTAAATTTTAATGTCATGTTTCCAAGATAAACACCAAAATGAACATTTTTCTCAGTGTCTTATCTTGCTTTTTCAATCCTGTTATGTTCTTTGTGCATTACTGGGTGCAACATTTTATTTTCCAACTCCATATTTTAAGCAATCTTAATTATCATGCATCTTAATTTATAACAGCTTGCTAATTAGAGAAACAACAGATCTTCAGTATGTGACCCAGCATCGATCAATAGCACAGTCATGCCAAATATATTGAAGGGACACAATCTGTCAAAGGTGAAAATTTTCCAAGCATCTTACAGATGTTTTAAGTATTTATATCATTATTCCATATCATTTGTACAGATTTATGTGCTCTATAAGATTAATATTATTAATCAGCAATTTCCCAGAGTTTTTGCGCAGCTTCCACTAAAGCTGCAATTGAACATTCATTGTTAAGTTCAATAGATCATTAATTGTTAAATTAATATTTTAAGCTTTTTTATTCTTTATCTCTGGGTTTCTGGTGCAAAGTGTCATAAGGACAAACAGATTAGATGGTTAAATGTGTGGCTTAAAAATTCCAGGGAAAGGCAGGCAACTTATGGAAAGAGACAAGGAATAACCTCCTTTTATGCAAATACAAAGCTGATCGGCAGGCTGGAGGTGTGTGCATTGTTTATGAAGGTGTAGGTGTGTACTGTACCCTTAAGAGAGCGAGGTAGCTAGCAAGGACTGACTGAAATCACAGAGTGTGCTGAACAATCTAAAAGTGTAACATTTGGTTGAAACAAATAGCTGGAATTGTGTTGCCATGGAACAAAAACATATTCAAATTTGGCCAATCTGTTTAAATTATGCCCCAGATATCAAACTCCAATCGAATTTGCATTTATTGTTTTGGATGACATCAAACCAATGAAATAATCCAATGTTTTGGGGTATAAACGTGGACATTTTGAACAGTTAGAGGGAGAACAGCAAAGAACTGCTAAGTACCAATTGCCAGCTGAGTAGCTCTCTGAAAGGCGTCTGTCCATAAGAAACCTGTGCAGCAGAACATTGAAGCCAACCTAGAGAAACTTACAGAGAAAGTTCAACATCCGAAGATGACAACTGGGTTTGAAAGTGATTTGCTGTAAATTTCAGAGGGAATTTATCAGACTAGTATTGTAGAGTGGGAGGTAAAAGATAGGTTTAAGAGAAAGGAGTTATAAGTAGCTGTTGATCTGAGAAAATTGCGATATACAGTCAGTTTAAATTAACCTAAAAATAATAAGAGAGAGAAGACATATGTGAGTATAGTTTATAAGATTCCAACTGTAGTTTTAGTCTTGAGCAGAGAATAAGTCAGAAAACTAAAGGTATATGTAACAGGATTAACACAGGCATCATTTTTTTGTGGTTTAGGGAAGGGTGGGAGGTGTTTAGGGGAGAGAGGGGAAGTAGGAATGGTGTCCAATCTTGATATTGACTGAAAACCAAATCCTGTGAAGCAAAGACTAAGATGGCAGTAATTTTTTGTTTAAAAGTTTCATAAGATGTCACTCTCACTGGCAAGGCCCAAATGGCATGTTGGCATTCAATTTAAGGGCATTTGAGAACATAAGTAAAGATATCTTGTTGCAGTTGTATAGAACCTTGCTTGAGATCACAGCTGGAGACTGTACGGTTTTGGTCTCCTTATTTAAGGAACAATGTATTTGCCATAAAAAAAACTTGCTGCTTGCTTCAAATGACCTCCATGTCTGTTACTTGGCAACAATCTCTCAGGACATACTCCACATCTCCCTCTTGCACCATCATGATACATCTCTGGTCGGCATATAGTTCGCTGCTGCATCTCAATGCTACACTTTGGAGCACACCAGCAACTAGCAGTGAAAAGCTAATGCAAGGACACTTTGCACTCAGTGACAAGCACCAGCTCACAGATTGGACCAGACTGCATCTCAGGGTTGCTCACTTACTTTCTGCACACTCAAACACATAGTGCTTAACTGAATGCTCCCAATATCCCTGGTCTGCCTCGTCTTGCCTAAAAAGGGATTTTTTATTTCCCCTGAGCCAGAGATAACAGGCACAATATTTTTGTATTAATTTGTCTCTTAGCACAGACACAAGCCAGGAGGTCTATGATAGTTGCCAGCAGTTCTCCATCAAGTCAAGGGAGGCAGATTCGTTCACAGAGTTCCCAGCACAATATGTCAAGGGCAGCTTTGATCCCAGTCCACAGCTTGAACATGGTCAGTCAGCCATTCAGGACAGTCAGCATCAGTATCCTCTCCTCATAAGAGATGAACGGTCAAATATCAGCAGCCTTCCACCTGCCTCGACTCTTTCTGCCCAACTTGGGGCTGTTTTCCTGCTGAAATGAGAGACAGGCCGGTGTTAAGGGAGATGAAAGTAGGTGGCATAGCTCCTGGTGCAGGTGGGGAGGTGTTCCGAGTGAGTGAATAGGCAATGTAGAGGGCAGGCAGAGTTAGTGGTGTTGGAGATAGGGATTGAGAAGCTGATATAGCCTATAGTAAGAGTGGTAGAGCATGAGCATGGTGGGAGGTCGGTACAGTTGCAGAATGTGAATTATCAGGGAGACGTTGGCAACACTTATGCTGGCAGAGTGGAGAAGGACAGTGACCTTTTTCCCACATTACTGTACGTTCCTCCAGACAGCTGAGACTGCACTGACCTGGGTGAGAACCTCACAGCTGGCTGGCATGGTCTGGTATTGTGACCTCCACTGCAGGTGCTCAGGGAACATGATGTCTCATCAATGCAGTTCCTCATCTGCCAGGAGCTCCTGGTCCCAGCCTGCAAAGCACGGTGTGAAATTCCCCATTTCTGTCTGGGGCAAATGTCCTATAATTGTCCGGATATACAACAGCCTCTATTCCTGCTATGCTGGCAATGACTATTTGTTCCTGGTATGGCCCATTAAAGGATGCAGATAGATGAAAGTGTTGACAAAAGGGAATTTTAAGTAGTTAGGAAGTGAATTTGGTAATATGGGGTGAGATAACTCACCAGGCTTCATGGAGAGAAACCCTCCATGAAACTCATCGACACTGACAGCCAAAGTACGGGAGATGCAGCCCGTGGCATGTTTTTTACGTACTTAATGGACACCTCTCACGTATCCACATTATACTGTATCTGCTGTGCGTTTGCCCACTTGGTCAACTTTTCAAAATTTCCTTAAGATTCTTTACATCTTTCACAATCTCACAATCTCTCTTAGTCCTAAATCATCAGCAAACTTTAAAATACTATATTTGATTTCCTCATCCAAATCATTCATGCATATTGTGAATAGCCGGAAGCATAGCACCTTTCCCTGACGTTGCCCGTTAGTTACCACGTTGTCTCAGAAAAAATCTAATTTATTCCAATTCTCTGTTTTGGATCTGCTATCCAATTCTGAATCCTTGCCAGTTTATCACCACCAGTCTCAGGTTTTTGAGTTTGCCTACTAACCTCTTATGTGCAACTTCATCAAAACCTTTGTGGAAATCCAAGTACACTATATTCTCTTGTGCTCCTTCATCTATCCCATTGGTTGTATCCTCAAAAATCTCTAGTAGGTTTGTCAAACATGATTTCTCTTTCATGATCCATGTTGACTTTGAGTTATCCCACTGAAATTTTCTAAGTGTCCTGTTTATACATTCTTTATAATAGACTCCAACATTTTCCCGAGCACTGATGTTAGGCCAATTGGTCTGTAACTCCTGTATTTCTCTCCTCTTCCTTTTTATATTGTGGGTTTCTATTTGCTACTCTTGTTCCAGAATCTACAGATTTTTTTAAGATGACAATCAACACATCTGCGATGTCCATGATCACCTCCTTTGGTTCTCTGGGATGTGTATTATCATGCCTTTGGGATTTATCAGATTTAAGGTCTCCAGCACTATTCTTCTAGTTATCCTCATCTCCTTCAATTCCTCCTCCCAATAGCCCATTTTTCCTTCATATTTCTGAGAAGTTATTCATACCTTCTTCAGTGAAAACAAAACTAAAGTAGTTGTTTTAATGCTTTGCCACTTGTTCGTACTTTCAATTGTCCCATTTAAGGCTGAAGGGGCTGATGTTTGTCTTCACTAATTGTTCTCTTTTGATATACTTTTTGATGCTCTTACAGGCTGCATTTATGTTTCTTGCAAGTTTATCCTCATGCTGTATTTTTGCCCTCTTAGTCAATTTCTTGGTCCTTTTTTGATGAATCTTAAACTGCTCTCACTGTTCAGACAGACTCATTCCTTTAGAAACTTTATATGACTCCTGTTTAGATCTAATATTATCTGTAATTTCCTTTGTTGGCCATAGTCTGGTAGGGGGATGGGAATCTAAGAGTAGGCTTAGGTGGGTCCGATTCAGATCTGGAAACAGGAGGTAGAACATTAGTTAGTGATGCAGTCAGCAACTTGGAAAGATAAAAGAAACAAGGATTAAAGTGTCAAGCAAAAGAAATTGATAGGGTTAAGCTGTTTATAGAGTTTTAGAAGCGTACAGCATGGAAACAGACCTTTTGGTCCAACCAGTCCATGCTGAACATAGTCCCAAACTAAACTAGACCCACCTGTGGGAATTGGTTTAGCTCAATTGGTTAGATTGTTGGTCTGCAGAGTGCTGTGATTTCAACAGTATAGGTTCAATTCCTATCACTAGCTTGAGGCTCCCATGAAGAGCTCTCCTTCTCAACCTCTGCTCAGGTTAAATCACCATCAGTTGCTTCTCTCTAACAAGAGAGCAACCCCCTATGGTCTGGTTAGACCATGGAGACACAACAACTCCTACATGCCTGCTCCAGGCCCATATCCCTCCAAATTTTCTTATTCATGGATGTAGGCAAATGTCTTTTTAACATTGTAAATGTACCTACATCCACCACTTCCTCAGGAAGTTCATTCCACATGCGAGTCACCCGGGTTCAATTCCCGACTCAGGCGACTGACTGTGTGGAGTTTGCACGTTCTCCCCGTGTCTGCGTGGGTTTCCTCCGGGGGCTCCGGTTTCCTCCCACAGTCCAAAGATGTGCAAGTCAGGTGAATTGGCCATGCTAAATTGCCCGTAGTGTTAGGTAAAGGGGTAAATGTAGGGGTATGGGTGGGTTACGCTTCGGCGGGTCGGTGTGGACTTGTTGGGCCGAAGGGCCTGTTTCCACACTGTAAGTAATCTAATCTAATCTAATCTAATCTAATCTAATCTGTGTAAAAAAAAAGTACCTCATGCCTTTTTTAAATGTCTGTCCTCTCACTTTAAAGATGTGTCCGGTAGGCTTGAAATCCTCTATCCTTGGGAAAAGACAACTACCATTAACTCTATCTATACCGTTCATTATTTTATACACTTCTCTCAGGTTGCCTCTCAACCTCCTACTCTCCAGTGAAAAAAGTCCCAGCCTATTCATCCCTTCTTTATAAATCGAACCTTCCATACTTGGCAATATCCTGGTAAATCTCTTCTGAATCCTCTCCAGCTTAATAATATCCTTCCCATAACTTGTAGACCAGAACTGGACACAGTATTCCAGAAGAGGCCTCACCAATGTCATGTACAACCTCAACATTACATCCCAACTCCTATACTCAAAGGACCACACAATAAAGGCAAGCATGCCAAACACCATTATAACCACCTTGTCTATATGTGATGCAAACTTCAAAGAATTATATACCTGCACCCCAAGGTCCCTCAATCCTACAACACTACCTAGGGCCCTACATTAATTGTATAAGCCCGACCCTTGTTTGCTGTATCAAAATGCTATATCTCACATTTATCCAGATTGAATTCCATCTGCCATTTTCAACCTGTTTGATCAAGATTCCTTTGTAATCTTAGATAACCTTCTTTATCTACTATGCCATCAATTTTGGTGTCATCCGCAAACTTACTAACCAATCCTTCTATATTCTCATTTAAATCATTTATATAAATGACAAACAGAAGAGCACCCAGAATCGATCTCTGTGGAACAGTGCTGGTGACAGGTCTCCAATCTGAAGAGCAACCCTCCACCACCACTATGTTACCTGCCGCTAAGCCAATTTTGTATCCAATTAGCCAGCTCACCCTGAATCCAATGTGACCTAACTTTACTAATTAGTCTACCAGGCAGAATCTTGCCAAAGGCTTTACTAATATTTTTGGTTAATTCCTCAAAAAATTCAATTAAGTTTGTGGGACACAATTTTCCTCGTACAAAACCATGCTGACTATCCCGAATCCATTTTTACCTCTCTAAATGTCCATAAATCCTATTTATTATAATCACTTCCAACAATTTACCCACAGCTGATGTCAGACTCATAGATGTATAGTTCCTCGGTTTCTCCTTACAACTGACAAGGGGGCGGCACGGTGGGTCAGTGGTCAGCACTGCTGCCTCACAGCGCCAGGGACCCGGGTGTGATTCCTGCCTCAGGTGAATGCCTGTGTGGAGTTTGCACATTCTCCCCATGGCTGCATGTGTTGTTCCAGGTGCTCTGGTTTCCTCCCATAATCCAAAGATGTGCAGGTCAGGTGAATTGGCCATGCTAAATTACTCATAGTGATAGGTGCATTAGTCAGGGGTAAATATAGGTTAGGGAATGGATCTGAGTGGGTTACTCTTCAGAGGGTCAGTGTGGACTTGTTGGGCCGAAGGGCCTGTGTCTATACTAATCTAATCTAATCTACAAAAAAACCTTCCATAAACAAAGGTACAACATTAACCACCCTCTAGTCATCAGGCACTTCAATGCAAGGAGTATTACAAACAAAACAGATTAATTAAGGGCATAAATAGACACATTCTGGAAACCTGACTAAGGAAGGGCAGAATCGGCAGCTCAATATCCCTGGATATAGAGTTTTCAGGCAGGATACAGTTGGTGACAAAAAAAGGGGGGAGGGGTAGCAGTATTGGTTAAAGAATCAATTACAGTTGTGAGAAGGGATGATATACCAAATGGATTAACAAATAAGGCTTTATGGGTTGACCTTAGGAATAAAAAAGGGGCAGTCACACTACTAGGAGTTTACTACAGACTCCCAAATAGTGGCAGAGAGATAGAAGAACATACATGTAGACAAATGTTTGCCTGCAGGAATAGGAGGGCATTAATGCTAGGAAACTTTGACTATCCCAATATCAACTGGGTTTCACACCAAACAAGGGGCATTGAAGGTGAAAATTTGATGTTTCTGGTGTCTCTAGAACCAGAGGACATACTACCAGGATAAACTATATATCATTTCAGATGATGAAGCACAAGAATTTGTTCACTCAGAGGGTGGTGAATGTCTCAAACTCTTTTTCTCAGAGAACACTGGAGACTCAATGATTGAGCATAATCCAATGCTGTTAAGGGATGTGGACAGAGATTGGGAAAGTGACACTGAGTAGAAAGTCAGCTATGGTGTAACTGAATAGCAGGGCCGGTACGATGAACTGAATGGCCCACTCCTTTCCCTGTGTTCCTCTGTCTGTCAGCTGTCCCATCTGATA
This sequence comes from Chiloscyllium plagiosum, assembly GCF_004010195.1. Classification (NCBI taxonomy): domain Eukaryota; kingdom Metazoa; phylum Chordata; class Chondrichthyes; order Orectolobiformes; family Hemiscylliidae; genus Chiloscyllium; species Chiloscyllium plagiosum. The sequence continues at coordinate 258,676 of NC_057715.1, read as the reverse complement.
TTCAATGTGAAAGAGGCAGGAGAGTAGTGAGGTTGCTGGCCACCAACACCCTGCATGATTTCATAGCTACGACTACCAGAGCTGTGTTAGAGGCTAAAAAATTCAACCCAATGTTTCAGTTTAATTACCTTTCATCAGAGTGAGAAAAAGAGATTTAACAGATTTAAAACCAATGCAGAGACTAGCAAAGAGGTTTGGGAAATAACAAGACAAACAATCTGTGACAGGATTGAAGACATCTGAAAGATTAAATGGCAAAAAGGGACAAAGAAAGAAATAAAATTTGCCTCAAAGAGTTTTATAAGATCATAATAAATTGGTGTACAGTGAGATCTGGGTGTTCAGGTCCATTGTACCCTGAAGGTGGCAACGCAGGTCAATAATGCGGTCAAGAAGGCATACGGTATGCTTTCTTTCATCGGATGGGGTATTGAGTACAAGAGTTGGCAGGTCATGTTATACTTGTATAGGACTTTGGTTCCGCCACATTTGGAATACCGCGTACAATTTGGACGCCACATTACCAAAAGGATGTGGATGTTTTGGAGAGGGTGCAGAGGAGGTTCACCAGGATGTTGCCTGGTATGGAAGGCACTACCTATGAAGAGAGGTTGAGTAGATTAGGATTGTTTTCATTAGAAAGATGGAGGTTGAGGGGAGACGCGAGTGAGGTCTACAAAATCATGAGAGGTATAGACAGGGTGCATAGCAAGATGCTGTTTCCCAGAGTAGGGGACTCAATTACTAGGGGTCACGAGTTCAAGGTGAGAAGGGAAACATTTAAGTGAGATATGCGCGGAAAGTTCTTTATGCAGAGGGTAGTGGGTGCCTGGAATACATTGCAAGTAGAGGTGATAGAGGTGGGCAAGATAGCGTCATTTAAGACGTATCCTGTCAGACACATGAATGGGCAGGGAGCAGAGGGAAACAGACCCTTAGAAAATAGACGATAGGTTTAGATAGAGGATCTGGATTGGCGCAGGCTTGGTGGGCCGCAGGGCCTGTTCCTGGGCTGTAATTTTCTTTGTTCTTTGTTGTTCTTTGGAACAGAAATAGGCAGTTTGATTCCTCAAACCTGCTTGACCATTCAATAAAACGTGAAATCCAGAGATCTAGTAAATTGGATACAAAATTGGCTTGAAGGTAGGAGACAGAGGCTGGTAGTGGAGGGTTGTTGTTTGGACTGAAGGCCTTGACCAGTGGTGTGCTGCAAGGATCAGTGCTGAGTCCACTGCTTTTTGTCAGTTATATAAATTATTTGGATGTGGTGGGTATGGTTAATATGTTTGCAGATGACACCAAAGTTGGGGATGTAATGGACAGTGAAAGTTATCTCAAGAGTACAACCTTGATCAGATGGGTCTATGTACTGAGCAGTGACAGATGGAGTTTAGATAAATAATTTAGATAAATGTGAAATATTGCACTTTGGTAAGGCAAACCAGGGCAGGACTTATAATGGTAGGGCACTGGGGAGTGCTGCTGAACAGAGATCTGAGATGCAGGTACATAGTTCCTTGAAGGATAGTGTTGCATGATAGTGAAGAAGGTGTTTGGTATGCTTGACTTTATTGGTCAGTGCATGGAGTTTAGGAGTTGAAATGTCATGTTGCAGCTGTACAAGATGTTGGTGAGGTAACCTTTTGAATGCTGAGTTCAAATCTGATCTCCCTGCTATAGAAAGGATGTTGTGAAACTTGAAAAGGTTCAAAAAAGATTTACAAGGATGTTGCTGGGATTGGAGGGTTTGACATACAGGGAGAGGCTGAATAGGCTGGGGCTGTTTTCCCTGGAGTGATGGACATTGAAGGGTGGCCTTATAGAGGTTTATAAAATCATGAGGGGCATGGATAGGATAAATAGACAAGGTCTTTTCCCTGGGGTGGAGGAGTCCAAAACTAGAGGGTATACTACAAGGTGAGATGGGAAACATTTATAATGGACCTGATGAGCAATTGTTTTATGCAGAGGATGGTGCATATGTGGAATGAGCTGCCAGAGGAAGTGGTGGAGGATGGTACAATTACTAGATTTAAAAGGCACCTGGATGAGTATATGAATAGGAAGGAATTAGAGGGATATGGACCAAATGCTGGCAAATGGGACTAGATCAGTTTAGGATATTTGGTCCATGTGAATTGGACCGAAGGGTCTGTTTCCATTCTCTACAACTCTATGATTCTGAGGATCATGGCTGATCTGATATTCCTACATCCATTTTCCTGCCCTTTCCTCCCATTCCCTTGTGACTACTGCCCAAAACCTTAAATTTGTGCACCCTCCTCCATGCACTGTTAGCTAACGGAAACTGCTTTTTACCGTCTACTCTACTTGAACCAGTCATATTCGTGTTCACACTTATCAAATGTCTCCTGATTCATTTTTCTCCAAGGTGGATAGTTACTTCAACCTAATTTTGTGGTTACACTTCCTCATCAATGGAGTTATCCCAGTAAATCTCCTTTGCAACCTCTTAAGGACCTCCCTAAGGTGTGACTAGAACTAGGTGTGTGTGTGTACCCCAACTCGATTTAGCATAATCTCTCTGTACCCCTATTTATGAAGTTCAGATACCATATGCTTTGCTAGTTATTTTTCAATATGTCTTGCCACCTTTAAACAATGATGCACATAATCTTCGTATATCACTCTGTCCTTCACATTCTTTAGAATGAGCTATTGAGTCTATATTGCTTCTCCCTATCCCTTCTGTCACAGGTATCATCTCATACCTACCTGTAAATAATTCCATCTATACTTGCTTGCCCACTCTGTCCTTTAGCAGTTGTTTATCACACCTTCAGGTTGGGTATCATCAGGAAATTATGGAATGTACTCTGTATTCTTACATCAAAATTATTTATTTAAAAAAGGCATTGGTCCCACCACTGATACCCAGGGAATATCATTGTCTACCATCCTCCAATCTGAAAGACACAATTTCCCTCAACTTAGTTTTCTCTGCTTAAGCCGTTTAAAAAAAATGTCTCTCTTGTTCTATAAACGTTAATTTTATTAACCTTCTGTGGTACTATATCAAAACTTCTCTTTATTTACTTCTTTAATTTCTGCAAACCTCTCAAAGTGCCTGTTCATTTTCCTCATGATTATTGTTACTAAAACCCTGCCTGCAACTGATGTTAAACTAACTGGCCTATAGGTACCCAAAGTGCTTTTTTGAATTAATTCTCAGGATGTGGGTATCGCTGGCATTTATTGTTCATCTGTAATTGTCCAGAGGGCAGTTAAGAGTCAACCATATTGCTGTGGGTCTGGAGTCACATTCAGGCTGGACCAGATAAGAAAAGTAATTTCCTTCCCTAAAGGACATTAGTGAACCAGATGGGTTTTTCTGACAATCAACAATAGATTCATAGCCATCATTAGACTTTGATTTGATTCGATTTATTGTTGTCACATGTATCTGAGTACAGTGAAAAGTTTTGTTTTGCGAGCAGTACAGGCAGATCATAACATATACGGAACAGCTTTCTCAGTCGATTGTATAATACATGACACAGCACCATTTCCTATTAGGAAAGCTTGGTAGATCATGGTTAGCCCTTCTATCATCTCCATCCCCATTTCTCTGAACAACGTGGGACATAAGCCATCCAGACAAGGTGACTTATTCATTCTATGCATGGCCAGACGTTCCTGTGTATCTTGCTGATTAATTACTGACAAATATATCTCTACCAAATAAAAGCAAAGTACTCTGGATGCTGGAGACTGACATTAAACAGAAAGGACAGGAGAAACTCAGCACATCTAGCAGCTTCGATGGAAAAAGAAACAGAGTGAACATTTTGACTCCTATATGACCCTCCTTCAGGTTCTGATCATATTACACAATTGTATTGATGAACTAGTATCAAAGAATTCTGATTTCTAAAAGACAGTGGAATTAAATGATATAATAACTAACATTACACAACTATTTACAGCCAAACAACCAAGGGTCACCTTAAAGCACAACAAAATGCATGTTCAATGAGAAAGACATACATTGTTGTTTTTGTGACAACTGCCTTGTGCCTAGGCTCCTTTCTGCACCTGAGTTGCCTAAGGCACTTGATTCTAAACATTAATGGATCCTGTTTGTATTGACATTTTACTAAAATATTCTTACCACCTGAAGGAGCAGAAAGTAATCGGCCTAGTCTGGAAACTGATCGCACACCACTCAGTAAGTTGCCTCCATCAATATTCAATTGGGAAACATTCGTTTGATGAGGTTGCAAATTTGTTTTATGCCCATTGTTCCGAGATGATAAGTAGTTTCGAGAGTAACCTTAAAAAGGAAATTTAAATTTTGTGTCACTACTTCCAAAGATCTGATTTTTACATGCTTTAAGACCAGAGTTACATTATGTTTATTCTTTATGACTCAATCTCTTCATATATTTAAGTGCATTGTTTGGTTTTAGTTAGCTGATATAAAGCTAAGGCTTACAATAGCAGGAAACCTCAGACCCGTGGCATGTGCTTCTTGCTTGATGTGGGAGCTCAGGAACATCGCTGACGTTCCTGACTCTTACACTTGCAAGTGTGTCCAGCTGCAGCTGTTGTTTGACTGCATGACGGCTCTGGAGCTGTGGATGGACTCACTGTGGAGCATCCGCGATACTGAAGAGGTCGTGGATAGCATGCTTAGTGAACTGGTCACACCACATAATTGCTGAGGGAGACAGTGAATGGGTGACCAAAAGGCAGAGAAAGAGTGGGAAGGCAGTGCAGGTGTCCCCTGCAAAACAGGTATTCCGTTTTGGATACTGTTGCAGGAGGTGGCTCACCAGGGGAGGGCAGAAGTTGCCAGGATCATGGCACTGTGCGGGCACTGCTGTTCAGAAGGGTGGGAAAAAGACTCATAGGGCCATAGTCATAGGGGATTCTATTGTGAGGGGAGTAGATAGATGGTTCTGTGGCCGAAAACGGGACTCCCGGATGGTATGTTGCCTCCCAGGTGCTTGGGTCAGGGATGTCACCAATCGGCTGCAGAGCATTCTGAAAGGGGAGGGTGAACAGCCAGTTGTCTTGGTGTATACAGGCACCAACGATATAAGTAGGAAATGAGATGAGGTCCTGAAAGCAGAATTCAGTGAGCTAGGAGAGAAATTAAAAAAGAGGACCTCAAAGGTAGTGATCTCGAGATTACTACCAGTGCCACGTGCTAGCCAGGGTAGAAATTAAAAAATAGGCAAGATGAACATGTGACTTGAGGCATAGGAGGGAGGGGTTCAGATTTGTTGGACATTGGGACCGGTTCTGGGGAAGGTGGGACTATAACAAATTGGATGGCCTACATTTGAACCAGACTGGAACTAATGTCCTTGGGAGGTTTTGCTACTGCTGTTGGGGAGGTTTTAAACTAATGCGGCAGGGGGCTGGGAACCAGAAGAGAAGACAAGTAGGCAGCGAGGTGGAGACTGGAGACTGTAACAATCATGAAAATAGCATTAATGAAAGGGAAGAGTAGGCAGAGAGCAGATGAACAGAAAAGAACTGGTGGCCTGAAGTGCAAGGAGTATAGTGGGTAAGGCAGATGAACTTAGGACTTGGATTGGTGCCTGGGAGTATGACTTTATTGCAGTCACAGAGACTTGGTTGAAGGAAGGGCATGATTGGCAACTAAATGTTCCAGGATATAGACGCTTCAGACAGGACAGGGAGGGAAGTAAAAAGGGGGGGAGGAGTTGCATTGCTGGTCAGGGATGATATCACGGCTGTGCTAAAGGAGGACACTACGGAGGGCTGGAGTAGTGAGGCATTATAGGTGGACCTGAGAAATGAGAAGGGTGCAGTTACATTGTTTGGGCTATATTACAGGCCTCTCAACAGTGAGCGTGAGGCAGAAGAACAAATGGGTAAACAGATTATGGAAAGATGAGTCTAGATTATAGTGGTGCTGGAAAAGCACAGCAGGTCAGGCAACATCCGAGGAGCAGGAAAATCGACATTTCGGGCAAAAGCCCTTCATTAGGAATACCCCTGCTCCTTGGACGGGGTAGAATTTGTAAGAAGCGTCCAGGAGAGTTTTCTAGAGCAGTATGTCAATAGTCAGATGAAGAAAGGGGCCATATTGGACCTGGTACTGGGGAACGAGTCAGGCCAGGTGGTAGACGTTACGGTGGGGGATTTCTTTGGGAACAGTGACCACAATTCTGTAAGTTTTGGAATACTCATAGCCAAAGATGAGAGTAGTCCTAAGGGAAAAGTACTAACTGGGACAAGACCAATTAAATCAAAATTAGACAGGAGCTGGGAAATGTGGAGTGGACACAGCTATTTGAAGGGAAGTCCACATTTGAGATATGGAGGCTTTCAAAGATAGGTTAAAGATAGTGCAGGATGGGCATGTCCTGTTGAAAGCAAAGGAAAGGAAGGGCAAGATTCATGAACCGTGGATGACAGGAGAAATCGTACGACTAGCCAAGAGGAAAAGGGAAGTGTACATAAGGTCCAGGCAGCTAAGAACAGAACGGGTCCTGGAGGAATATCGGAAGAATAGGACCAGTCTTAAACGAGGAATCAAGTGGGCTAAAAGGGATCATGAAATAGCATTAGCAAGCAGAATTAAGGAGAATCCCGAGGCCTTCTTATATATATATAAGAAGCAAGCAGGTAACTAGAGAAAGGATTGGTCCACTAAAGGATAATGAAAGAAGGTTGTGTGTTGAACCTGAGAGAATGGGTGAGATTATGAATGATTACTTTGCATCAATGTTCACTGAGGAGAGGGACCTGATGAATGTTGAGATTAGAGATAGGAGTTTGATTACTCTGGATCACATTGGTATAAATAGGAAAGATGTGTTGGGTAGGCTAGAGGTTATTAAAGTGGACAAATCCCCAGGACCGGATGGGATCTATCCTAGGCTGCTGAGGGAGGCGAGAGAGGAAATAGCTGGGGCCCTGACAGATACCTTTGTAGCATCCTTAAACACAGGTGAGGTGCCAGTGGACTAGAGGGTCGCTCGTGTTGTCCACCTGTACAAGAAGGGTAGTAGGGATATTCCGGGTAATTGCAGCCCTGTGAGCCTGACGTCAGTGGTGGGAAAGTTGCTGGAGAAGGTACTGAGCACCACTGCCTCACACCACCAGGGACCTGAGTTTGACTCCAGCCTCAGGTATCTGTCTGTGTGAAGTTTACACATTCTCCCCATTTCTCTGGGTGCTCTGGTTTCCTCCTGTAGTCAAAAGATGTGCAGGTTAGGTGAATTGGCCATGCTAAATTGCCCATAGTGTTCAGGGATGTGTAGATTAGGTGCATTAGTCAGGGATAAATATAGGGTAGGGGAATGGGTCTAGGTGGGTTATTCTTTGGAGGGTTGGTGTGGACTTGTTGGGCTGAAGGGCCTGTTTCCACACTGTAGGGATTCTATATTCTCCCACCTGATGTACAAGATTCAATGCTCTCATGTGGGCCACTTTGCTGCTGCCCCACTTCCTGCATCAGCTAAGGTTACCGTGAAGGTCCTGGCTTCTTGAACTCAGTCCTCACCTGACAGCCTCAGGTTAAACTCACTATCAGTCACCTCCCTTTCAAGAGTGAGCAGTCTCATTGTTCTCTGGGACCATGACAACTTTGCTGTTACACTCTATACAGTCACCCTTGCAGCCTGGAGAAGGTATGTCTTTGCACTCCCCAGCAGCTAATCTCCACAATACTCTAACACTGGCTACTTTGGCTCATGTGGGAAAGTCTCCTGGGTGCTGTTGGCAGGGAACAGCACCTTCTACTGGATAACCTGAAAGAGAATGTCAAGGGAGACAGTGCAAAACATGGTGTGTTGCATTGGCTGCACTGAGACATGGATGAATGTGGTTCAGGTTTAAGATTAAGGATGGGTTTGGAAATACACTGGAGACAAACAAGAGCTCGGTATCTGAGGTGAAGACAGAACTTGAGGGCCAAGTAGAGGATGTTGTGATCTGTACATGGTGGAACAGATGCTGCTAGGTTGTAGACAAGTTATACATGTTTGGCTGCTGTTTAACAATAACCTTCAACCACATTAGCTGCTGGTATGCTTGTCAACTTTCTCCCTGCCCTTGCTGTGTTATTGGCCAGGCCCTCAGGTTCTGCATATCTAATTGGCTAGCTGCTGGGTAATCACAAATGGCCAAACATCCCTAGCATGAGCAGCAGTTCTGTTTACTTCTGGGTTTACTGGCAGGATCTGCCTCTGATGCATTTAATGAGAGAAAGTGTGACTCAGCAGCAAGATTGTAGAATCCGTCACTAAGGACATGCTATCAGATAACAGTTTGTATTGTTTACTACAGTTCCAGAAATTTACAACTATGAGCAATATTCAGTATTACATCTAGATTTAAAATAACATAATGGCACAGATTGGTACAGATGGGAGGTTGGTGAGGGGGGGGCATGGTGGCTCAATGGTTTGCACCGTTGCATCACCACGCCAGGGACTCAGGTTCAATTCCAGCCTTGGGCGACTGTCTGCATGGATTTCCTCCAGATGCTCTGGTTTCTACCCACAGTCCAAAGATGTGCAGGTTCGGTGGATTGGTAATGCTAAATTGCCCGTAGTGTTCAGGGATGTGTAGGCTTGGTGAGGTAGCTATGGTAAATATGGAGTTATGAGGACTGTGGGAGATGCTGTTCGGAGGGTCAGCGTAGACTCGATGGGCCAAATGGCCTCTTTCCACATGTAGGGATTCTCTGATTAATGTGATGATCTCAGAATATTATGTTCCTCCTCAGATTTTAGGTTGCCTGTCAATTTTACACAGAGGAGAAAGTGAGAACTGCAGATCCTGGAGATTAGAGTCAAGAATAGAGTGATGCTGGAAAAGCACAGGTCAGGCAGTATCCAAGGAGCAGGAGAATCGACGTGTCGGGCATAAGCCCTTCACCAGGAATGAGGTTTGTGGCTCGGGGGGAGGGGGAGGGTAGCTGAGAAAGCAATAGGTAGATGGAGATGAAGGATAATTTGGTAGGTCAGAGAGGAGGGTGGAGCAGATAGATTGGAAAGGTGTTGGACAGGTCAAGAGGGCGATGCCGAGTTGGAGGCTTGGGACTGGGATAATGTAGGGGGAGGGGAATGAGGAAACTGTTAACATCCACATTGATCCTGTGTAGTTGCAGGGTCCTGAGTGGTTGCAGGGTCAATTTTACACCACATGTTATTATCTGGAATGCACAGTCATTAATGTTGGTGGAAACAGATTTGGCAGGAACTTTCAAGAGGTCACTGAATGCATATTTCAAAAAGGTGATGAAGAAACAGAAGGAGAACAGGCCTACACGAAGACCTTTTTCAAAGCTAGGCTTAATGGCTTCATTCCATACAATTCTTTGATTCTATTTAGAGATTAGATAGTACTGATACATTTAAAAGATTCGTAAGCACCACTCGTTTATTTCTCAGTTCAGAAGACAGATATGATTAGATTCCCTACAGTGTGGAAACAGGCCCTTCAGCCCAACCAGTCCACACCGACCCTCCGAAGAGTAATCCACCCAGACCCATTCCCCTAACCTATATTTACCCCTCACTAATGCACCTATCATTATGGGCAATTTAGCACGGCCAATTCACCTGACCTGCACATCTTTGGATTGTGGGAGGAAACCGGAGCACCCAGAGGAAACCCACACAGACATGAGGAGAATGTGCAAACTCCACACAGACAGTCACCCAAGGCTGAAATTGAACCTAGGACCCTGCTGGTGTGAGGCAACAGTGCTAACCACTTTGCCATCGTGCCACCCTGAGAGTGGCATATCAAGAGTTTTGAAGTTGATCTGCCTTCAAGTACCTCTTGAAATCATCACTTGTTGATTTGGAAATAAAGAGGAGGAAACTGTGATTTCATTTATTGGTGCCTTGTTAGCTATTGTTCATATGAGGTTAAATAGCATTGAAAGATTATTCAGGTAATAATCATGGCCACATCCAATATTACCCTCACGAATGGCACTGGTCAACTGCAACAGTATTGTCTTTTCCTATTCTTTGAACCAAGGATGGATGAATCCAATACCATAAGTCCTGAAGATATTGGAGCAGAATTAGCCCATTCAGTCCATTGAGTCTGCTCTGCCTTTCAATCATGGCTGATATAATTCTCAACTCTACTCTCCTGCCTTCTCCCCTTAACCCTTTGATCTCCTTACTAATCAGGAACCTACCCCTGTCTTAAATATAGTCAATGACATGCCCTTCGCAGCCTTCTGTGGCAATGAGTTTCACAGATTCCCTGTGGCTTAAGAAATTCCTTCTCATCGCAGTTCTTCACTCTGGGGCCGTGCTATCGGGTTCTAGTCTCTCCTACTATTGGAAACATCTTTATGTCCACTCTTCTCCAAATCTACTCTATCCAGGTCTATCAACATTCTGTAAATTCCAATGAGATCTTCCCTCATCCTTCTGAATTCCATAGAGTACAGACCTGGAATCCTGAACTGCTCCCCGTGTTACAAGCCCTTCACCCCTCGGATCATTCTTGTAAATCTCCTATGGCTGTGTCCAATACACATCCTTCCTTAGATATGGGGCCCAAAACTGCTGACACTATTCCAAAGGTGATCTGACCAGAGCCTTATACATCCCTGTGTCTTGTACCCTAGCCCTCTTGAAATGAATGCTAACACTGCATTTACCTTCTTAACTATCAACTGAAACTGCATGTTAACCTTAAGAGAATCCTGAACTCGGATTCCCACATTTTCCCACAAGGTTTCCCAAAAGTTTCTTTGACTTTCCACCTGCCATTTTTTTGCCCATTCTCTTAGCCAGTCAAGTCTTTCTGAAGCCTCCACACCTCAACACTACCTATGCATCCACTTATCTTTGTGTGTTTTCCAACTCGAGCAACAATGCCCTTAGTTCTGTCTTCCTGATCATTGATGTGTTAATGTGAATATTTGTGGTCCCAACACTGATCCCATTAGTCACTGGTTGCCATCCTGAAATAGATTACTTTATTCATACTCTTTGCCTTTTATCAGTTAGCCAATCCTCTATCCATGCTGGAACTTTGCCCCGAACACCATGGACACTTACCATGTGCGGCACCTTGAGAAAGGCCTTCTAGAAAGCCAAATAGATCTTGCCCACTGGCTCTCCTTCACCTAACTTGCTCGTTACCTCCTCAAAGAACCTCAAAACAGGTTTGTCAGGCATGACCTTCCCTTAATGAAGCTGTGCTGACTTAGCCCTATTTTACCATGCACTTTCAACTACGGTAAAGCGCAGCAGGTCAGGCAGCATCCAAGGAGCAGGAGAATCGACGTTTCGGGCATCTCCAGCATCTGCAGTCCTCACTTTCTCCTTTCAACAACGGTACTCCACAATCTCACCCATAATAATGGAATCTAAATCTCCCCAGTGACTGAGGTCAAGCTAAATAGCCTACAGTTTCCTGATTCAGCCTCCCTCCCTTCTGAAACAGAAGTGTTACACTCGCTATTTTCCAGTCTTCTAGGACCCTCCCTGATTCCAGTGATTCTTCAAAGATCACCATCAAAGACTTTACAATCTGCTCAGCTATCTCTTTCAGAGTTCTGGGGGTGTAGTCTATCTGTTCTGGGTGGATTTAACAACCTTCGTACCTTCCAGCTTCCCCACTACCTTCTCTTTAGTGATGGCCACTTCATTCACCTCTGCCCCCTCTCTTTAAATTCTGGCAGGCTGCTGGAGTCTTCCAATGAGAAATCTGATGCAAAGTACTTATTCAGTTCCTCCACCACTTCTTTCTTCCTCAATATAATTAACAACTTGTAGGTACAGATGGATATCCTGAAATGTTCCTCCAATTTTTCGTACTAACTTATTGAAGAACAAACATTTGTATTCATACAGCACCTTTCACATGCCCAGAAATTTTTGAATTATTTAGAACAAAGAAAAAGAAAATTTACAGCTAAGGATCAGGCCCTTCGGCCCTCCAAGCCTGAGCTGATCTAAATCCACTGTCTAAACGTCGTCCGATTCCTAAGCGTCTGTATCCCTCTGCTCCCCACTTACTCACGCATCTGTCCAGACGCATCTTTAATGAATCTACCGTGCCTGCCTCTACCACCTCTGCCGGCAACGTGTTCCAGACACCCACCACCCTCTGTGTGAAGTACTTGCCGCGTGTATCCCCCTTAAACTTTTCACCTCTCACCTTGAAAGAGTGACCTCTCATTACTGAATCCCTCACCCTGGGAAAAAGCTTGTCTCAATCCACCCTGTCTATACCCTTCATGATTTTGTAAAGCTCAATCAGGTCCCCCCTCAATCTCCTTTTTTTCTAATGAAAACAATCCTAACCTACTCAACCTCTCTTCATAGCTAGCACTTTCCATACCAGGCAACATCCTAGTATACCTTCTCTGCACCCTCTCCAAAGTGTCCACAATCTTTTGGTAATGTGGTGACCAGAATTGTACACAGTATTCTAAATGTAGTCAAACCAATGTCGTGCACAATTTTAACATGATCTGCCAGCTCTTATACTCAATACCCCATCCGATGAAGGCAAGCATACTATATGCCTTCTTGACCACTCTATCCACCTGTGTGGAAGCCATAAGGGTACAATGGATCTGAGCGCCCAGGTCTCTCTGCTCATCAACTTTTTCCAAGATTCTTCTGTTTACTGTATAATTCGCTCTAAAATTAGATTTCCCAAAATTCATCACCGCACATTTGCCTGGATTGAACTCCATCTGCCACTTCTCTGCCCAACTCTCCAGTCTAACTATATTCTCCTGTATTCTTTGACAGTCCCTTATGCTTTCTGCTACTCCACCAATTTTGTGCCATCTGTAAACTTACTGATCATACCAACAGTGCCCTCTTCTAGATCATTTATGTAAATTACAAACAACAGTGGCCCCAGCTCTGATCCCCATGGAACACCACTGGTCACCTTTCTCCATTTCGAGAAACTCCCTTCACCTACTACTCTCTGTCCCCTGTTGCTCAACCAGTTCTTTATCCACCTAGCTAGAACACCCTGCACACCATGTGACTTCACTTTCTCCATTAGTTTGCCATGGGGAATATTATCAAATAGCTTACTAAATTCCATGTATATGACATCAACAGCCCTTCCTTCATCTATCAACTTGGTCACTTCCTCAAAGAACTCTATTAAGTTGGTAAGGCATGATCTCCCTTGCACAAAACCATGTTGCCTATCACTGATAAGCCCATTCTTTCCCAAATATAGAACATTACAGCGCAGTACAGGCCCTTCGGCCCTCGATGTTGCACCGACCTGTCATACCAATCTGAAGGCCATCTAACCTACACTATTCCATGTACGTCCATATGCTTGTCTAATGACGACTTAAATGTACTTAAAGTTGGCGAATCTACTACCGTTGCAGGCAAAGCATTCCATACCCTTACTACTCTCTGAGTAAAGGAACTACCTCTGACATCCATCCTATATCTATCACCCCTCAATTTAAAGCTATGCTGCCCTCGTGCTCGCCGTCACCATTCTTGGAAAAAGGCTCTCCCTGTCCACCCTATCTAACCCTCCGATTATCTTATATGTCTC